>NC_043978.1:6321920-6621920 GCF_902148855.1 Sphaeramia orbicularis | reverse complement strand
TCCTGGAATTTTGCCTGGTCTGGAGTTGGCTAGCTCCACAGAATAAATCTCCATGGTAACTTGTATCTAAACATATCCTGCTTTCCCCTATCCTGCTTTTGTGAAACTGGATCATGGATAAGTTGAGCCAGGATAACCAACATATCCTGGCTTAATCCCTTATCCTAGGTTTGTGAAACAGGCCACAGGTGTAGATTAGTGCACAAAGGGTCAGGATATGTACAGTCAGTCCAAAGGCCGACAATCAACACTGAACAAACAAGAACTGAAACTATGAATGATAAAAGAGCTGCAGCATCTGAAACCGACCACAAAGAACATTTGACACATAAACAGAACCACAGATAAACAGAACCACAGCGCTGCAGTTTCAGGACCACAGTTTGGATTGGCTCTGTCAACTCCACATAAAGTTTTATTAGGAAAGGTTGATTTTTATCAATTAGCAGAAATTCCAGGCAACCCCATGTGGGGTTCAGACCCCCAGGTTGAACACCACTAGTCTAACCTGTTGGACTCAGAACTGGGACTGGACTGGACTAGGACTGGACCCAGGAATTCCTTGGTACTGGTTAAACACAGACTCGGTTCCACCTCTGCAGATCCAACTGAACATCAGGGGCGTTTAGAAGAACTACCCCAGTGGTTCTGATCCAAATAAACCCAGAACCCTCTGAACTAAAAGAATCCAGTTCTGATCCAAATAAACCCAGAACCCTTTAAACTAACAGAATCCAGTTCTGATCCAAATAAACCCAGAACCCTCTGAACTAAAAGAATCCAGTTCTGATCCAAATAAACCCAGAACCCTCTGAACTAAAAGAATCCAGTTCTGATCCAAATAAACCCAGAACCCTTAGAACTACAAGAATCCAGTTCTGATCCAAATAAACCCAGAACCCTTTAAACTAAAAGAATCCAGTTCTGATCCAAATAAACCCAGAACCCTTTTAACTAAAAGAATCCAGTTCTGATCCAAATAAACCCAGAACTCTTAGAACCGGTCTGAGCTCAGCTTTAATAAAAACACATGGAAACACAAGAACTTTGACTACAGTTGAGTTCAGGTCCAGGAGACAGAGTCCAGCAGAACCACATGGGCCCGGTGGAGCTGGTCAGACCCGTGCTGACCCATGTTGACCCATGCAGACCCATATGGACCCAGTCAGCGGGGCTGGCCCAGAAGCCCGGCTTTGGCAGCCAAGGCCTCATTCTGCTGGATGTGGTACTCCTGGAACCTCATGGAGATCCTCTGGGTCATCTTCAGGTACTTCTGCAAACAGGACTCGGAGCAGCTGGACTGAGGAGCAGATCAGAACTACATGAGCACCAGATCAGAACCACATGAGGAGCAGATCAGAACCACATCATAACGCAACTACAACTCCCATCATGCATTGGATCAGTTTTCTTTTTTAAATGTTGTTCCGTTAAAAATGTGAAAAAATCAGATCAAGGGTTTGAAGTGGTCTGGTGGTCTATGTGGATCTGGACTGTAGTGGTCTGGTGGTCTATGTGATTCTGGATATAGTGGTCTGGTGGTCTATGTGGATCTGGATATAGCGGTCTGGTGGTCTGTGTGGATCTGGACTATAGCGGTCTGGTGGTGTATGTAGATCTGGACTGTAATGTTCTGGTGGTCTATGTGGATGTGGACTGTAGTGGTCTGGTGGTCTATGTGGATGTGGACTATGGTGGTCTGGTGGTCTGCGTTGTCTATATGTGGTCTGGTGATCTTTGTTGTCTATGTGGTCTATATGTGGTCTTTACCTCGTCTGCTTTGACATCTCTGCTGGTGAAATCTTTAACACAGTCCATGAAACAGTTCTCCGTCACTTTGTTGTACGTCCCCAGGAACTCCTTAAACTGGAACACACACACACACATCAGGGTGTTTACACTGACATGTGGGCGGGACTTAACTGTCCTCACGCCTCAGTTTAATCTCCTCTGATCGAGGATCAGTTTGATTCTCAGTTGGCTAATGGGTGTTAGCTTAGCGGCTAACATGGCTACTCTTGGTTTCTGTCCTGCTCAGTGTGTCAGTTCATTGGGTTTTCCTTTACGATAATAGTATATGTCATAAATGGAGTGGATTATGAGATAGGGTGTAGGTTTAGGGTATGGGGCTAGAGAACCATGAAGAAAAGAGGGGAAATGCTGAAACCCTAAACATAGAACATGTTCCTCTGAGACAGACACTCAAATATGAATATTAGTGTGTAACATAAACATGGACCGAACTGGGTTTAGATGCGTTCATCATAAACACATGTTGGACAGAGTCCAATAAGTCCAGAAACAACAGAAAACCATCGTCCTTGATCAGCTGAATATAATCAACAAGATCCAGAACCAAATAAGTTTGGTTCCTTTCAGAACAGTTACAGTACACACTACACCGTTATACTACACAGTACACAGTTATAGTACACAGTACATAGTTATAGTACACAGGACACAGTTATAGTACACAGTACACGGTTCTTCATAGTTCAGTGTTCGACACTAGAGTCTTTAAAGTTCTCATCCGGTACCGGAACCAGATGGTTCGTGTTCTCACCTGTTTGATCTGGTCCGACTCCGACACCTGAACCGCCATGACTCTGAAAAACACAAGACTTCATTAAACCACACAACGACCGTCCGAACCGGCTCCGTGCCGACAGAACCGTGTTTTTAATGAACACATTCACTAGTTTCGCTTCAATTCTTCGGATTTTCCGGCGGATCTTCATTAAACACGGACTCAGTTTCCGGGTTTTTTCGTCCGCGGTTAATTTTATCAGATTAACGTAAAGATTTAATTCACAGACAAATGGGAACGAAGCCCCGGACAGACCCGGAACCAGACCCCGGGTTCCTCACCTGAGCTTCAGACTGAAGGACGTGTGTGTGTGTGCGTGTGTGTGTGTGTGTGTGAGAGAGAGAGCGAGAGAGAGAGAGAGAGAGAGAGAGAGAGAGAGAGAGAGAGATGCAGACGAACCGGAGCCGCAGATTCACTGATCTGTTTTAACTTTAAGATGAAAAACACCGACAGAACCGAACATTGGACCGGATCCAAACCGAACACCGACACTGACGAAAATAGCCGCTAAGATATGATTTTCCAATTAATTAAATATCAATTAAACATTAACAGATACAATTTGACGAAAGTTCGGATCTGAAACAATACAGAGGAAGTGCACTTTAGGATAAATGTTCCGATGAGAAACCAGAAAACACACAGGTAGTTCCTACCAGATGAGTCAAGTTTAAAATGATTAGAACACGATCGTCAAGAAAATCTAATTAAATCCGGTAATTAAGGGAAAAACGAGTCACTTAACAACCAGTGTCATGAAGAAATAACTATAGAGTTGTGTACGTTAAAGGACAAGGAGTTGAATTCAGTCAAATGTTTTTTTATTTTTATTTTTTTTGCAACAATTACAAGTACAAATACAAATACAAAACAAAATAAAGTGACATTCTCATTTCTATCCATATGTGCAAATATAACAAAAGAGAATCACACCTCCAACATGTTATATGAATCAGAAAATATCTGAAAGTATAATGTAAAAATAAATAACTAAGACTATACAAATAAAAGATAAGTAGATTAAAAAAAAAAAAAAAGAAAAGAAAAAAAAAGGTACAAGGAGTTCAGCACAGCTGAAGATTTTCTATGAGTGTTTACAGTTTCTCAGCTTGGGCATTATCAATTATTTTCAAACACTTTTTAAACAAAAGGAGTTCGTTTTTAAGTGCAGACCATGAGGGGGAAGTTTTAGCACATCTGCATTTATGTATGCAATATTTTGTTACTATAATTATGTTATTCATCAAAAACTCATCTTTTTTATTTTTGAGGATTACACCCGTCTGAATGTAATTATAAGAGAGGAAGTCCATTTTCATAGAACTAGAGGACAGAAAATCATGAACACATCTCCATATATTTTGGACAATTTCACAAGCATAAAATAGATGTTCTGTCGTTTCCAAATTTTTATCACACATCTGACAATTTTCTACTTCAAATTTGAATTTTTTTTTAATGAATTCATTTGATGGATATATGTTATTAACTCTTTCAGTGCCATGGGCCGATTAAATCGGCTTTACGAAAACCACCTGTAAAGTGCCACGGGCCGATCAGATCGGCTTTGGAGAACATGCCACATTTGTGTACAAACAAACCATCCACCCCCATTTCTTTCTCACATTTCGATGACGTTCTTTCTGTGTCCCCCTTTTGAGACCAAGCAGACGGGAATTTGAGGTCACGCGACCGAATAATATTTTTTATATCTTTTTAATGTTTCTTATTCTCCGGTGTTTCATCAGAGGGAGCCCTCCATGCCGGGGGGCGGCTGTGGACGCCGGGGGCTGTGGCGGCGCCTTCTCTCACTGGGGTCCGCTCCTTTCTGGTGGGTGGGGGTCCCAGTTGGCCCTCTCCCACTAGTTGGGATGCGGGGCTGTGTTGCTGGTGCCTGGTCGCCGGGGTCGGCGGCTGCCTCCTGGTGCGGATGGCTCCCTGAGACAGCGCCTCCTAAATTGATGTTTTACTTTTACTTGTACATTTTTGTTCTGGTCTACCCGTGCTCAGTCAGTCTTCTTAAGTATGTGTGAGCTTGTGGGTTTGCATGTATATGTGTGTGTGTGCGGGTGAGTGGGTGGGTGTGGGTGGGGGGCGGTACTGATTTTTAAACTGGTATGTAAAGCACTTTGTGCTACAGTTTTTAAGTATGAAAAGTGCTATATAAATAAAGATTATTATTATTATTATTATTATTATTATTATTATTATTATTGTTATTATAAATTATGCAAATTACGATCAATAATGAATCGGCTGCGTCCGCTGCGTTTTGGATCTAATCAGCAATCGGTAGGATGTTATCGAGCGGTTTCCTGCAGGATTCTTCAAATATTATAAAAACGACGCGAAATACTGAAAAACGGCCAAATTCTGTGGCACTTTTAAGGCTTATTAGCCCCTTAACTGTCTGGCACCGAAAGAGTTAATAGTTTTGAAATGTATCTCCTTATATTTTGGAGGAAGTGGAAATTTTAAAAAATTTGTTCTTACAATTGATCTATCAGATTTGCTGTAACTTTGGAGGAAGAGTGTGCTCCTAGTTTTTCTCGGGCATATGGAGTCAACAAGGTGTTCTCTAATAAATTTATTATTAGGCCCGAGCCGAGTAAAGCCGGCGCAGGGCCTATTGAGTCTGCAGTGGACGCATGGAGACAAAATCGCCAGTGACGCGGTTGCCTTTCGCCACTGTTGCCACTCTCACATAAATTCACATTCACGGCACTGAGACCTTTCTGAAGATGTACAGGACATGTGCACAAATTGCATATTTACACCTGCTCAGAATGAATGGGAGTCAATTGGACACGCCAAGTCGGGGAAAGTCACGTGTATGTAAGTGCATGACACATGATATCTGACCCCACAGACATGTGGGGGAGCTCGAGAGCTTTCACATAAGGCAAAATACGTGGTTGCCATAGAAACAGCTATATTGTTCTTGCTCAGATTATTATTATTTTTATTAGGCACGAGCCGAGTAAAACCAGCGCAGGGCCTATTGAGTCTGCAGTGGGCGCATGGGGACAAAATCGCCAGTGACGCGGTCGCCTTTCGCCACTGTCACCCCTCTCACACATTCACATTCACAGCACTGAGACCTTTCCGAAGATGTACATGACGTGTGCACAAATCGCGTATTTACACCTGCTCTGAATGAATGGGAGTCAAAGGGCCACGCCCACTCGGGGTCAGTCACGTGTGTGTAAGTGCACGACACATGACATCTGACCCCACAGACGTGGGGGAGCTTCAGAGCTTTCAAATAAGGCCAGATATGTGGTTGCCACAGAAACGGCTATATTGTTCTTGCTCAGATTCTTCTTACTTTTTTTACTTTTTAGGCCAGAGCCGAGTAAAGCCGGCGCAGGGCCTACTGAGTGGGCGCATGGGGACGAAATCCCCAGTGATGCGGTCGCCTTTCGCCACTGTCGCCACTCTCACACATATTCACATTCACGGCACTGAGACAGACATGTGGGGGAGCTCGAGAGCTTTCCAATAGGGCCAAATATGTGGTTGCCATAGAAACGGCTATATTGTTCTTGTGCTCAGATTCTTATTTTTCTCCTGCTCTTTGAGCTCAATTTTGACCCTCTGAACATTGACGAAAACTCACCAAATTTTGCCTAAAATTCAGAAGTGCGAGAAATTGAATTTACAAAAAGGTTTCGTAGAGGTCAGTAAAGAAATGTTGCGGCAGTGCCCCCTTGAAAAGTGGAAATGCATTGCGCCAATGGGAGCTCATCCAACATAAAGTTTGTCGCAGAGCCACGAAAATCGGTACACACATTCATCATGAGGAGAAAAACAAAAAATATTATTATGGCCACGCCCCTAAACCAACCCTTAGTTGGCCATATTGGATTGAAATTTCTAAAATGCTGAGTCAGCGTTTTCGCTGATGTTGTATCTCTTATCTCCTACTAAGCCGTTTGGCCGAATGGGCTCAAAATCAGTGTAAGGTATCTAGAGAAGTGGGACATCAAAAGTTATCCGAATTTTTTGAATCGGTCTCACCATTTTTGTGCGACGAGGTTACAAACTTTGCAAAGTTTTTTCGAAAATTTACCATCACAAAAATTGCTTCAGCTCAGACATACGAACACCGATTTGGCTGAAATTTGACTCAGTGGTAAATCTCGAAGGTCTACACCCATTCAAAGGAAGAAATTCAATTTTAGCTGCATAGCGCCCCCTACAGATTTACTTATACTAAAATTTCTTTAGTTTGGACATAATAAAAAAGATCTGCCTCAAATTTGAATCAGTTGTCAATCTCCCAGGCCTACACCCATTCATCAGAAGACATTGAAATTTGGTGCTAGAGCGCCACCCCTGAACGATGGACATACTTCTACTGGACGTGCCCGTGGCGAGGGCCTTCAGATGCCGCTTGCGGCTTAAATTTTTTTGCTTTTGTCTTATTAGGCCCGAGCCGAGTAAAGCCGGCGCAGGGTCTATTGAGTATGCAGTGGGCGCATGTGTCAGGATCTGTGCCTGGGTGACTCTTTGCTCCTCCCTTTTGGTCATGGACCTGTGCCTGTGTGACCCTCAGCTCCTCTTTTGTTATAATCATTATCATCATCATACTCACCTGCTGGCGCTGCGTGGCTGCAGCCAATTACCATTGGCCTATTTAAGGATTAGGTTTGCAGCCATGCAGCGCTGGTCCATTACTCCTCTCTCCTTTCCATAGCCCGGACATTTGATCATATTCATCCACGGACTCTGACTCAGGTTTTGTATGTTTTTTTCCTATGGACTCTACTTTAGTTTTTGTATTAGGTTTTTCGTTGTCTGGTTTTCATTTTTTGTTAAATAAACTTGTTATTTTTTCCCTTCAGTACTGTGCATTTGAGTCCTCTCATTTTCCCTTTCGTGACAGAATGGACCAGCCATACCTGGACTCAGCCGGTACTGAAGGGACCCGTTTTTTCGTTTTTCCGTGTTTTTAGTTTTTTCATCCCTGGTTTCGTTTGTCTTTCCTTAGTTCTCCCCTTGTACCGTCGCTCCGCGCTTCCCTGCCCCATATCCGGCTTTTCTGAGACTTACCTTTGTCCTCAGCTCTGGCGGCTCGGTCTCCTCCGTGCCGGTTGGTTCTGGAGGTCCCGGATCCGTCGGGTGCATACCCCGGTTTGTTCTCCCGGTGTATCTGTCCTCTGTGTGTTTCCTGCCTTGTATTACCGGCGTTCCCATGTCATGTGGGGTCCCGGACCATGTTGAGTCCGGGCTCTCCTCCCGTGTTGTTTTTTCCGGTGCGTTTCTGTCTCTCGTCTGTTTCCTGCCTCGTGTTTCCAGTGTCCTGTTCCATGTGGGGACCTGGGCCTTCGTGGGGTCCGGGTTCTTCTCTTGTGTCTTTTCCTTCGTGTGTCTAATGGTTTGAGTGAGTTTATTAGCTCTGATCTGCCTATTCATGTTAGTTTGTTTGTTCTGCTTGTTTTATTCGTTCCTCCCTGTCTCTCTCTGTCCGTGTGTGCCGTTTTCTGAGTGTATTTCTCCGTGTGTATTTCTCCGTGTGTATTTCTCCGTGTGTATTTCTCCGTGTATTTGTCTTTCTGTGTATTTTTCAGTACTACCTGGAGGCTAGTACGCCGTCTGGTAGTTTCCCCTCCTTGAAGTCCGGTTCCGGCCGCGCAGCGTTTTCTGAAGCCTGATTCAGTTTGTCCGTGCAGCGTTCCTGCAATCTGATTCTGTCTGTTCGCGCAGCGTTTTTTAAAGCCTGTTCCTGTCTGTTCCTGAAGTCCGGTTCCGTCCGGCAGCGTTCCTGAAGTCCGGTTCCGTCCGGCAGCGTTCCTGAAGTCCGGTTCCGTCCGGCAGCGTTCCTGAAGTCCGGTTCCGTCCGGCAGCGTTCCTGAAGTCCGGTTCCGTCCGGCAACGTTCCTGAAGTCCGGTTCCGTCCGGCAGCGTTCCTGAAGTCCGGTTCCGTCCGGCAGCGTTCCTGAAGTCCGGTTCCGTCCGCGCAGCGTTCCTGTTTCCCCGTCTCGGCCTCGCTCTTTGTGTCTCCCCGTCTCGGCCTCGCTCTTTGTGTCTCCCCGTCTCGGCCTCGCTCTTTGTGTCTCCCCGTCTCGGCCTCGCTCTTTGTGTTTCCCTCTCCGTTCCCCTGTCAGTCCAGTCTCAGAGTCCGTTCCCCTGTCTGTCCAGTCTCAGAGTCCGTTCCCCTGTCTGTCCAGTCTCAGAGTCCGTTCCCCTGTCTGTCCAGTCTCAGAGTCCGTTCCCCTGTCTGTCTAGTCTCAGAGTCCGTTCCCCTGTCTGTCCAGTCTCAGAGTCCATAGTCCTGTCTGTCCAGTCTCAGTCAGCCAGAGTCCTGGGTCCAGCCATAGTCCAATTCCAGTCGATGTCTGTAGTCCAGTCTTTGTCCGGTCTGTCTTGTCTCAGTTAGAGTCACTAGTCCAGCCATATTCAGTTCCAGTCAATGTCCTAAGCCCAGCTGGAGTCCTGTCTGCCACAGCCCTGGAGGTCCACGAACCAGGGGATTTTTCTGTCCTGGTTTGGAGGTTTTCCACGTCCTGGTCCGGAGGTCTGTCCTGAGGTTCTGCAGCCAGTCCGCCCGGAGGCTCTTCACGCCGTTTCACCGGGAGGTGCTTCACCCTCTTCGCCCGGAGGCTCTTCACGCCGTTTCACCGGGAGGTGCGTCAGCCTGTTTGCCCTGAGGTTCTGCAGCCAGTCCACCCGGAGGCTCTTAACGCCGTTTCACCGGGAGGTGCTTCACCCTCTTCGCCCGGAGGCTCTTCACACCGTCCCACCGGGAGGTACTTCAGCCTATCTCCCCTGTGGTTCTTCATGCCCCTTTTGCCAGGATGCCCTGGTCTTCGTGGGGGGCTTTTTCGCATCTCTGGGGACGTCAGGATGCCGTCCCTTGAGGGGGGGGTCCTGTCAGGATCTGTGCCTGGGTGACTCTTTGCTCCTCCCTTTTGGTCATGGACCTGTGCCTGTGTGACCCTCAGCTCCTCTTTTGTTATAATCATTATCATCATCATACTCACCTGCTGGCGCTGCGTGGCTGCAGCCAATTACCATTGGCCTATTTAAGGATTAGGTTTGCAGCCATGCAGCGCTGGTCCATTACTCCTCTCTCCTTTCCATAGCCCGGACATTTGATCATATTCATCCACGGACTCTGACTCAGGTTTTGTATGTTTTTTTCCTATGGACTCTACTTTAGTTTTTGTATTAGGTTTTTCGTTGTCTGGTTTTCATTTTTTGTTAAATAAACTTGTTATTTTTTCCCTTCAGTACTGTGCATTTGAGTCCTCTCATTTTCCCTTTCGTGACAGCATGGGGACGAAATCGCCAGTGACGTGGTTGCCTTTCGCCACTGTCGCCACTCTCACACATATTCACATTCACGGCACTGAGACCTTTCCGACAATGTACATGACATGTGCACTAATCGCATATTTACACCTGCTCAGAATGAATGGGAGTCAATGGGCCACACCCACTCGGGGTCAGTCACATGGGTGTAAGTGCACGACACGTGACATCTGACCCCACAGACATGTGGGGGACCTCGAGAGCTTTCAAATAAGGCCAAATATGTAGTTGCCATAGAAACGGCTATATTGTTCTTGCTCAGATTATTAGGCCCGAGCCGAGTAAAGCCGGTGCAGGGCCTATTGAGTCTGCAGTGGGCGCATGGGGACAAAATCGCCAGTGACGTGGTCGCCTTTTGCCACTGTCGCCACTCTCACACATATTCATATTCACGGCACTGAGACAGACGTGGGGGAGCTCGAGAGCTTTCAAATAAGGCCAAATATGTGGTTGCCATAGAAACGGCTATATTGTTCTTGTTGCTCAGATTCTTATTTTCTCCTGCTCTTTGAGCTCAATTTTGACCCTCTGAACATTTACAAAAACTCACCAAATTTTGCCTAAAATTCAGAAGTGCAAGAAATTGAATTTACATATAGGTTTCATAGAAGTCGGTAAAAAAATGTTGCGGCAGCGCCCCCTTGAAAAGTGGAAATGCATTGCGCCAATGGGAGCTCGTCCAACATACAGTTTGTCGTAGAGCCACGAAAATCGGTACACAGATTCATCATGAGGCGACAAACAAAAAATATTATTATGGCCACGCCCCTAAACCAACCCTTAGTCGGCCATATTGGATTGAAATTTCCAAAATGCTGAGTCAGCGTTTTCGCTGACGTTGTATTTTAACTATCTCCTACTAAGCCGTTTGGCCGAATGAGCTCAAAATTGGTGTACAGTATCTAGAGAAGAGGGACATCAAAAGTTATCCGACTTTTTTGAATCGGTGTCACCGTTTTTGTGCGACAAGGTTACAAACTTTGCGAAGTTTCTTTGAAAATTTACCACCACAAAAATTGCTTCAGCTCAGACATACAAACACCGATTTGGCTGAAATTTGACTCAGATGTCTACCTCCCAGGCCTACACCAATTTATTGAAAGAAATTGAAATTTCGCAATATAGCGCCCCCTACAAATGTACATTTACAAAAATGACATCACTTCGGACATATGAACACCGATTTGGCTTAAATTTGACTCAGACATCTGTCTCCCAGGCCTACACCTATTTGTCAAAAGAAACTGAAATTATGCAGTACAGCGCCCCCTAAAAAAATTCTTAATATTTTTTTATTAAAATTGATTCAGTTCAGACATATGAACACCGATTTGGCTCAAATTTGACTCAGACGTCTATCTCTCAGGCCTACACCCATTTATCAGAAAAATTTGAAATTCGGTGCCATAGCGCCCCCTACAATTTTACCTTTACGAAAATTTCTTCACGTTAGACATACAAACACCAATTTGGCTCAAATTTGAATCAGTTGTCAATCTCCCAGGCCTACACCTATTTATCAAAAGAAAATGACATTTCGCTAAATAGCGCCCCCTACAAATTTACCTTCACAAAAATTGCATTAATTCAAACATACGAACACCAATTTGGCTCAAATTTGACTCAGTGGTAAATCTCGAAGGTCTACACCCATTCAAAGGAAGAAATTCAATTTTAGCTGCATAGCGCCCCCTACAGATTTACTTATACTAAAATTTCTTTAGTTTGGACATAAAACCAAAGATCTGCCACAAATTTGAAACAGTTGTCAATCTCCCAGGCCGACACACATTCATCAGAAGACATTGAAATTTGGTGCTAGAGCGCCACCTGCTGAAGGATGGACATACTTCTACTGGACGTGCCCGTGGCGAGGGCCTTTAGATGCCACTTGCGGCTTTAATTTTTTATTAAAATTGCTTCAGTTCGGACATACGAACACCGATTTTGCTCAAATTTGACTCAGACGTCTATCTCCCAGGCCTACACCCATTTATCATAAAAAATTTGAAATTCGGTGCCATAGCGCCCCTTACAATTTTACCTTTACGAAAATTACTTCACGTTAGACATGCGAACACCAATTTGGCTCAAATTTGAATCAGTTGTCAATCTCCCAGGCCTACACCCATTTATCAAAAGAAAATGCCATTTCAAACAATGGCGCCCCCTACAAATTTACCTTCATGAAAATTGCATCAGTTCAGACATACGAACACCGATTTGGCTCAAATTTCACTCAGTGGTACATCTCGCAGGCCATTCAATGGAACAAATTGAATTTTGGCTCCATAGCGCCCCCTACAGATTTATTTATACAAAATTTTGTTCAGTTCGGACATACGAACACTGATTTGTCTCAAATTTGAGTCAATTGTCAATGTCCCAGGCCTACGCCCATTCACCAGAAGACACAAAAGTTGGGGCTAGACCGCCACCTGCTGAACGATGAGCATACATCCACTGGACGTGCCCTTGGCGAGGGCCTTTAGATGCCGCTTGTGGCTTTAATTAGGGACCGAGCCGAAAGGTAAGGCCCGCTCACACAGTGAGAGGCCTTGCCTGCAAGCAAGGCCCTATTGTTTTTCGTTCGTTTTTATTAGGGACCGAGCCGAAAGGTAAGGCCCTCTCACACAGTGAGAGGCCTTGCCTGCAAGCAAGGCCCTATTGTTTTTTGTTCGTTTTTATATTATTATTATTATTAGGGACCGAGCCGAAAGGTAAGGCCCTCTCACACAGTGAGAGGCCTTGCCTGCAAGCAAGGCCCTATTGTTTTTCGTTCGTTTTTATATTATTAGGGACCGAGCCGAAAGGTAAGGCCCTCTCACACAGTGAGAGGCCTTGCCTGCAAGCAAGGCCCTATTGTTTTTCGTTCGTTTTTATATTATTAGGGACCGAGCCGAAAGGTAAGGCCCTCTCACACAGTGAGAGGCCTTGCCTGCAAGCAAGGCCCTATTGTTTTTCGTTCGTTTTTATATTATTATTATTAGGGACCGAGCCGAAAGGTAAGGCCCTCTCACACAGTGAGAGGCCTTGCCTGCAAGCAAGGCCCTATTGTTATTCGTTCGTTTTTTATTAGGGACCGAGCCGAAAGGTAAGGCCCTCTCACACAGTGAGAGGCCTTGCCTGCAAGCAAGGCCCTATTGTTATTCGTTCGTTTTTAGGGACCGAGCCGAAAGGTAAGGCCCTCTCACGCAGTGAGAGGCCTTGCCTGCAAGCAAGGCCCTATTGTTTTTCGTTCGTTTTTATATTATTATTATTATTATTCACACACCACTTTGACCTGGATTTTGACCCCCTGAACATGCACGAAAACTCACCAAATTTGGCACACATGTCAGGCCTGGCGAAAAATTTGATAAAATGAAAAAATTAACCCCATAGGTGCCAAAATGGGCTCTCTAGCACCACCTATGTGAAAAAAACGGCAACTGCCCTAGTGGCCAGTAGGAATGTCGTACAGACATGAAACCAGTGCCAAAATTTTTGTTGGATCATGCTCTACAAATCATCCACTGACACTCATGACCTATCTGCAACAGGAACTTCGCAATATGCCTTTCAAAATAAAATTTCTAAAACTAACTCCGATGACACCGTTTGTGGTATTGACTTCTAAATAGCGCCAAAAGATAGAGTGAACCCTCCTTAATACAACGATTTCACACCTTTTCCATAACTGTCTTAGTTTCTTTTTTACAAGCCACCAAAGTTGCGATGTTTGAAACTCATTTTTCATTTTGCAGTTTTTCCCCACACGTGACATATATACACGTTCACAGGACTCACCACAACGCTCACATGCAAAACATTTTGAGATAGGATGTATGGTTATTGATTTATAACAATTTGTTTATTTTCATACTTTTTCGGCTTTAGACTGCCATTTGACCCCCTTAACATGCTCCAAAACTCACCAAATTTGCCATGTATGTCATGGCTGGTGAACCCTTTCATTCAATATCAAAATTAACCCCTTGGGTGCCAAAATGAACTCTGTAGCGCCACCTATGTACTAAAAAACTCTCAAAATCTGCCCTAGCGGCCAGTAGGAATGTTGTAGAAACATGAAACAAATGCCAAAATGTTGGTCTGATTGAGCCCGACAAATCCTACACTGACACTCATGAGCTAACTCCAACAGGAAGTTGGCAATCTGCCTTTGAAAGCTACTATACGTTTCTGCAATTACTGCTTAGTCATTTCAGACCTTTGAATAAAAAGTTATACCTCATTAATTTCCCACAAGTCTGCAGAATCCAAAAGTGAAAGAATTTTTCAGATACGACCTACGGTTATGGAATAATGGCGATTTTTTGAAGACTATGTTTACTTTCACTTTTAACAATGACAAAGTCCCTATAAAACTCTTCCTGGTGCACAGCTGTATGTGTCTGTCCTTAGTGCAGTGATTCATGTAGCTGCCTATGAAACAAGAGGACCCAGGTTCAAATCCCAGACAATCCAATTTTTTTTTTTTTTTTTTTCTTCTTTCTCCATTTTAAAACAGGTTTTACTCGATTGTATTTTGGATATTGGAAATTTTGCACACATTCAAAAGTACACTGAGTACATTTTTTCTAAATAAAACCCTAATTACCAATAATACAAAATTTCTATTACATAACTTCTTTTCATTTTTATGACCAAACACTCAACTGTTTGTGCAATGTTTCTTCATTCAAAAGTACTCTTTCTCAAAGACACACATGCTCACACAATAGGGTTTTTTTCAAAATAAAAGCCTTAAATGTGAGAAATCATCACTTTAATGCTCAATTATTTATACAATTTCAATTCATTTTTCAAACTGATTCTTTCTCTCACATACAAAACAAATGCACATGCACACAGTAGGGTTTCCAAAATAAAAGTGTCATTTTAAAGGTGATGGTGGTTTCAGCAGAGGGTCGCTGGTGTTCTGTACAGATGTAAGGAGGACAGACACTAAAGGGTGGGAACTGGTATGGGGACGGAGAGGTGTGAGTGGAGCTGAGGTGTGGACATTCCCGGGACGCAGATCGCGGGGGAGGCGGAACGCCCGGTGCGAGGTCCCGCCCAATGCTGCTTGCAGCTTTAATTAGGGACCGAGCCGAAAGGTAAGGCCCTCTCACACAGTGAGAGGCCTTGCCTGCAAGCAAGGCCCTATTGTTTTTCGTTCGTTTTTATATTATTATTATTAGGGACCGAGCCGAAAGGTAAGGCCCTCTCACACAGTGAGAGGCCTTGCCTGCAAGCAAGGCCCTATTGTTTTTCGTTCGTTTTTATATTATTATTATTAGGGACCGAGCCGAAAGGTAAGGCCCTCTCACACAGTGAGAGGCCTTGCCTGCAAGCAAGGCCCTATTGTTATTCTTTCGTTTTTAGGGACCGAGCCGAAAGGTAAGGCCCTCTCACGCAGTGAGAGGCCTTGCCTGCAAGCAAGGCCCTATTGTTTTTCGTTCGTTTTTATTAGGGACCGAGCCGAAAGGTAAGGCCCTCTCACACAGTGAGAGGCCTTGCCTGCAAGCAAGGCCCTATTGTTTTTCGTTTGTTTTTATATTATTATTATTATTATTATTCACACACCACTTTGACCTGGATTTTGACCCCCTGAACATGCACGAAAACTCACCAAATTTGGCACACATGTCAGGCCTGGCGAAAAATTTATAAAATGAAAAAATTAACCCCATAGGTGCCAAAATGGGCTCTCTAGCGCCACCTATGTGAAAAAAAACGGCAACTGCCCTAGTGGCCAGTAGGAATGTCGTACAGACATGAAACCAGTGCCAAAATTTTTGTTGGATCATGCTCTACAAATCATCCACTGACACTCATGACCTATCTGCAACAGGAACTTCGCAATATGCCTTTCAAAATAAAATTTCTAAAACTAACTCCGATGACACCGTTTGTGGTATTGACTTCTAAATAGCGCCAAAAGATAGAGTGAACCCTCCTTAATACAACGATTTCACACCTTTTCCATAACTGTCTTAGTTTCTTTTTTACAAGCCTGCAAAGTTGCGATGTTTGGAACTCATTTTTCACTTTGGAGTTTTTCCCCACATGTGACATATCTACGCGTTCACGGGACTCAGCACAACTCTCACATCCACAAATTTTTGAGATAGGATGTACGGTTATTGATTTATAACAATTTGTTTCTTTTCATACTTTTTCCACTTTAGACTGCCATTTGACCCCCTTAACATGCTCCAAAACTCACCAAATTTGCCATGTATGTCATGACTGGTGAACACTTTCATACAATATCAAAATTAACCCCTTGCATGCTAAAATGGACTCTGTAGCGCCACCTATGTACTAAAAAACACACAAAATCGGCCCTAGCGGCCAGTAGGAATGTCACAGAAACATGAAACAAATGCCAAAATGTTGGTCTGATTGAGCCCGACAAATCATACACTGACACTCATGAGCTAACTCCAACAGGAAGTTGGCAGTCTGCCTTTGAAAGTTACTCTACGTTTCTGCAATTAGTACTCAGTCATTCCAGACTTTTGAATAAAAAGTTATACCTCACTCAATTCCCACAAGTCTGCAGAATCCAAAAGTGAAAGAATTTTTCAGATACGACCTACGGTTATGGAATTATGGCGATTTTTTGAAGACTATGTTTACTTTCACTTTTAACAATGACAAAGTCCCTATAAAATTCTTCTTGGTGGGAAGCTGTCTATGGCTGTCCTTAGTGCAGTGGTTCATGTAGCTGCCTATGGAGCAAGAGGACCTGGGTTCAAGTCCTAGACAATCCAAATTTTTTTTTTTTTTTTTTTTCTCCATCTTAAAACAGGTTTTACTGCATTGTATTTTGGATACTGGAAATTTTGCACACATTCAAAAGTACACGGAGTACATTTTTTCAAAATAAAACCCCAAATACCAATAATACAAAATTTCTATTACATAACTTCTTTTCATTTTTATGATCAAACGCTCAACTGTTTGTACAATGTTTCTTCATTCAAAAGTACTCTTTCTCACAGACACACATGCTCACACAATAGGGTTTTTCCAAAATAAAAGCCTTAAATGTGAGACATCATCACTTTTATGCTCAATTATTCATACAATTTCAATTCATTTTTCAAACTGATTCTTTCTCTCACATACAAAACAAATGCACATACACACAGTAGGTTTTCCAAAATAAAAGTGTCATTTTAAAGGTGATGGTGGTTTCAGCAGAGGGTCGCTGGTGTTCTGTACAGATGTAAGGAGGATAGACACTAAAGGGTGGGAACTGGTATGGGGACGGAGAGGTGTGAGTGGAGCAGAGGTGTGGACGGTTCCGGGAGGCGGATCGCGGGGGAGGCGGAACGCCCGGTGCGAGGTCCCGCCCAATGCTGCTTGCAGCTTTAATTAGGGACCGAGCCGAAAGGTAAGGCCCTCTCACACAGTGAGAGGCCTTGCCTGCAAGCAAGGCCCTATTGTTATTCGTTCGTTTTTTATTATTATTATACTATCGTCACTTTAAACTGGATTTTGACCCCCTAAACATGCTCCAAAACTCACCAAATTTGGCACACATGTCAGGCCTGGTGAAAAATTTGATAAAATGAAAAAAGAAACCCCATAGGTGCCAAAATGGGCTCTCTAGCGCCACCTATGTGAAAAAAAAACGGTAACTGCCCTAGTGGCCAGTAGGAATGTCGTAGAGACATGGAACCAGTGCCAAAATATTTGTTGGATGAAGCACTAAAAATGATATGCTGACAGTGATGACCTAACTCAAACAGGAAGTTTGCAATATGCCTTTCAAAATAAAATTTTCAAAACTAACTCCGATGACACCGTTTGTCCTATTGACTTCTAAATAGCACCAAAAGATAGAGTGATCCCTCTGCACAAAAGTGGTCTCGTAGCTTAGTCTTAACTGTCTTAGTTTTTTTTTTACAAGCCTGCAAAGTTGCGATGTTTGGAAGTCATTTTTCACTTTGCAGTTTTTCCCCACATGTGACATATCTACGCGTTCATGGGACTCACCACAATGTTCACATGCAAAAATTTTTGAGATAGGATTTACGGTTATTGATTTATAACAATTTGTTTATTTTCATACTTTTTCCTCTTTAGACTGCCATTTGACTCCCTTAACATGCTCCAAAACTCACCAAATTTGCCATGTATGTCATGGCTGGTGAACACTTTGATTCAATATCAAAATTAACCCCTTGGGTACCAAAATGGACTCTGTAGCGCCACCTATGTACTAAAAAACTCACAAAATCTGCCCTAGCGGCCAGTAGGAATGTCACAGAAACATGAAACAAATGCCAAAATGTTGGTCTGATTGAGCCCGACAAATCATACACTGACACTCATGAGCTAACTCCAACAGGAAGTTTGCAATCTGCCTTTGAAAGTTACTCTACGTTTCTGCAATTACTGCTCATTCATTTCACACTTTTAAAAAAAAAATTATACCTCATTAAATTCCCACAAGTCTGCAGAATCCAAAAGTAAAAGATTTTTTCAGATACGACCTACGGTTATGGAATTATGGCGATTTTTTAAAGACTAAGTTTAGTTTCACTTTTCACAATGGCAAAATCCCTATAAAAGTCTTGCAGGTGCATTTTTAACATGTCTCTCTGTAGTGCAGTGGTTCATGTAGCTGACTGTGGAGCAGAAGGACCCTAGTTCAAGTCCCAGGCAATCCCAAATTTTTTTATTTTTATTTTTTTTTTAAAACAGGTTTTATTGCATTGTATTGTGGATATTGGAAATTTTGCACACATTCAAAAGTACACGGAGTACATTTTTTCAAAATAAAACCCCAATTAAGAATAATACAAAATGTCTATTGCATAACTTCTTTTTATTTTTATGACCAAACGCTCAACTTTTTGTACAATGTTTCTTCATTCAAAAGTACTCTTTCTCACAGACACACATGCTCACACAATAGGGTTTTTCCAAAATAAATGCCTTAAATGTGATAAATCATCACTTTTATACTCACTTATTCATACAACTTCAATTCATTTTTCAAACTGATTCTTTCTCTCACATACAAAACAAATGCACATACACACAGTAGGGTTTCCAAAATAAAAGTCTCATTTTAAAGGTGATGGTGGCTTCAGCAGAGGGTCGCTGGTGTTCTGTACAGATGTAAGGAGGATAGACACTAAAGGATGGGAACTGGTATGGGGACGGAGAGGTTTGAGTGGAGCTGAGGTGTGGAGGGTCACGGGAGGCGGATCGCAGGGGAGGCGGATCACGCGGGGGGGCGGATCGCAGGGGAGGCGGATCACGCGGGGGGGCGGATCGCGTGGGAGGCGGATCGCCCGGTGCGAGGTCCCGCCCAATGCTGCTTGCAGCTTTAATTATTATTATTATTATACTTCCGTCTCTTTCAACTGGATTTTGACCCCCTAAACATGCTCCAAAACTCACCAATTTGGCACACATGTCAGGCCTGGTGAAAAATTTGATAAAATGAAAAAAGAAACCCCATAGGTGCCAAAATGGGCTCTCTAGCGCCACCTATGTGAAAAAAAACGGTAACTGCCCTAGTGGCCAGTAGGAATGTCGTAGAGACATGGAACCAGTGCCAAAATATTTGTTGGATGAAGCACTAAAAATGATATGCTGACAGTGATGACCTAACTCAAACAGGAAGTTTGCAATATGCCTTTCAAAATAAAATTTTCAAAACTAACTCCGATGACACCGTTTGTCCTATTGACTTCTAAATAGCACCAAAAGATAGAGTGATCCCTCTGCACAAAAGTGGTCTCGTAGCTTAGTCTTAACTGTCTTAGTTTTTTTTTACAAGCCTGCAAAGTTGCGATGTTTGGAAGTCATTTTTCACTTTGCAGTTTTTCCCCACATGTGACATATCTACGCGTTCATGGGACTAACCACAATGTTCACATGCAAAAATTTTTGAGATAGGATTTACGGTTATTGATTTATAACAATTTGTTTATTTTCATACTTTTTCCTCTTTAGACTGCCATTTGACTCCCTTAACATGCTCCAAAACTCACCAAATTTGGCACACATGTCAGGCCTGGCGAAAAATTTGATAAAATGAAAAAATTAACCCCATAGGTGCCAAAATGGGCTCTCTAGCGCCACCTATGTGAAAAATATGGCAAATGCCCTAATGGCCAGTAGGAATGTCGTAGAGAAATAGAACCAGTGCCAAAATGTTGGTTGGAAAAAGCACTAAAAATCATCCACTGACACTTATGACCTAATTCCAACAGGAAGTTCGCAATATGCCTTTCAAAATAAAATTTCTAAAACTTACTCCGATGACACCGTTTGTCGTATTGACTTCTAAATAGCACCAAAAGATAGACTGAACCCTCCTCACAAAAGTGATCTCGTAGCTTAGTCTTAACTGTCCTAGTTTTTTTTTTACAAGCCCGCAAATTTGTGATGTTTGGAAGTCATTTTTCACTTTGCAGTTTTTCCCCACATGTGACATATCGACGCGTTCAGGGAACTCACCACAACGTTCACATGCAAAAAATTTTGAGATAGGATGTACGGTTATTGATTTATGAGAATTTGTTTCTTTTCATACTTTTTCCTCTTTAGACTGCCATTTGACCCCCTTAACATGCTCCAAAACTCACCAAATTTGCCATGTATGTCATGGCTGGTGAACACTTTTATTCAATATCAAAATTAACCCCTTGGGTGCCAAAATGGACTCTGTAGCGCCACCTATGTACTAAAAAACACACAAAATCCGCCCTAGCGGCCAGTAGGAATGTCACAGAAACATGAAACAAATGCCAAAATGTTGGTCTGATTGAGCCCGACAAATCATACACTGACACTCATGAGCTAACTCCAACAGGAAGTTGGCAATCTGCCTTTGAAAGTTACTCTACGTTTCTGCAATTACTGCTTATTCATTTCAGAGTTTTGACATAAAAGTTAGACCTCATTGAATTCCCACGAGTCTGCAGAATCCAAAAGTGAAAGAATTTTTCAGATACGACCTACGGTTATGGAATTATAGCGATTTTTTTGAAGACTATGTTTAGTTTCACTTTTCCAAATGGCAAAATCCCTATAAAAGTCTTGCTGGTGCACATTTTCACATGTCTCTCTGTAGTGCAGTGGTTCATGTAGCTGCCTATGGAGCTGAAGGACCCTGGTTCAAGTCCCAGGTAATCCAAAAAATTTTTTTTTTTAAATTTTATTTTAAAACAGGTTTTACTGCATTGTATTGTGGATATTGGAAATTTTGCACACATTCAAAAGTACACGGAGTACATTTTTTCAAAATAAAACCAAAATTAAGAATAATACAAAATGTCTATTACATAACTTCTTTTCATTTTTATGACCAAACACTCAACTGTTTGTACAATGTTTCTTCATTCAAAAGTACTCTTTCTCACAGACACACATCCTCACACAATAGGGTTTTTCCAAAATAAAAGCGTTAAATGTGGTAAATCATCACTTTTATACTCACTTATTCATACAATTTCAATTAATTTTTCAAACTGATTCTTTCTCTCACATTAAAAACAAATGCACATACACACAGTAGGGTTTCCAAAATAAAAGTCTCATTTTAAAGGTGATGGTGGTTTCAGCAGAGGGTCACTGGTGTTCTGTACAGATGTAAGGAGGATAGACACTAAAGGATGGGAACTGGTATGGGGACGGACAGGTGTGAGTGGAGCTGAGGCGTCGACAGTCACGGGTGGCGGATCGCGGGGGAGGCGGATCGCCCGGTGCGAGGTCCCGCCCAATGCTGCTTGCAGCTTTAATTTTATTTATTTTTCTTCTCTTGCTCTTTGAGCTCAATTCTGACCCCCTGAACATTTATGAAAACTCACCAAATTTTGCCGAAAATTCAGGAGTGTGAGAAATTGAATTTACATATAGGTTTCGTAGATGTCGGTAAAGAAATGTTTCTGCAGCGCCCCCTTGAAAAGTGAAAATGCATTGCGCCAATGGAAGCACGTCCAACATAAAGTTTGTCATAGAGCCACGAAAATCGGTACACAGATTCATCATGAGGAGACAAACAAAAAATATTATTATGGCCACGCCCCTAAACCCACCCTTAGTCGGCCATATTGGATTGAAATTTCCAAAATGCTGAGTCAGCGTTTTCGCTGACGTCGTATTTTAACTATCTCCTACTAAGCCATTTGGCCAAATGAGCTCAAAATCGGTGTGCAGTATCTAGACAAGTGGGGCATCAAAAGTTAGCCGAATTTTTTGAATCGGTGTCACCGTTTTTGTGCGACAAGGTTACAAACTTTGCGAAGTTTATTCGAAAATTTACCATCACAAAAATTGCTTCAGCTCAGACATACAAACACCGATTTGGCTGAAATTTGACTCAGACGTCCATTTCCCAGGTCTACACCCATTTATTAAAAGAAATTGAAATTTCGCACTATAGCGCCCCCTACAAATGTAAATTTACAAAAATGACATCAGTTCGGACATACGAACACTAATTTGGCTGAAATTTGACTCAGACATCTGTCTCCCAGGCCTACACCTATTTGTCAAAAGAAACAGAAATTTTGCACTACAGCGCCCCCTACAAAATTTTTTTATATTTTTTTATTAAAATTGCTTCAGTTCGGACATACGAACACCAATTTGGCTCAAATTTGACTCAGACGTCTATCTCTCAGGCCTACACCCATTTATAAGAAAAATTTTAAATTTGGTGCCATAGCGCCCCCTACAATGTTACCTTTACGAAAATTTCTTCATGTTAGACATGCGAACACCAATTTGGCTCAGATTTGACTCAGATGTCTATCTCCCAGGCCTACACCCATTTATAAGAAAAATTTTAAATTTGGTGCCATAGCGCCCCCTAAAAATTTACCTTTACGAAAATTACTTCACTTCAGATATACGAACACCAATTTGGCTCAAATTTCAATCAGTTGTCAATCTCCCAGGCCTAAACCCATTTATCAGAAGAAATTGCCATGTCGCTCAGTAGCGCCCCCTACAAATTTACCTTCACGAAAATTGCATTAATTCAGACATATGATCACCGATTTGGCTAAAATTTGACTCAGTGGTACATCTCGCAGGCCTACAACCATTCAACGGAAGAAATTTAATTTTAGCTGCATAGCGCCCCCTACAGATTTACTTATACAACAATTTCTCTAGTTTGGACATACGAACACTGATTTGTCTCAAATTTGAATCAATTGTCAATCTCCCAGGCCTACGCCCATTCATCAGAATCAGTATCTAGAGAAGTGGGGCATCAAAAGTTATTTTTTGGATTGGTGTCACTGTTTTTGTGTGACGACGTCGCAAACTTTGCAAAGTTTCTTCGCAAATTTACCATTAAAAAAATTGCTTCAGCTCAGACATACAAACACAGATTTGGCTCAAATTTGACTCAGACGTCCATCTCCAAGGCCTACACCCATTGTATAAAAAAAATTGAAATTTCGCACTATAGCGCCTCCTACAAGTGTACATTTAAAAAAATGACATCAGTTCGGAGATACGAACACCAATTTGGCTCACATTTGACTCAGACATCTGTCTCCCAGGCCTACACCTATTTGTCAAAAGAAACTGAAATTTCGCAATACAACGCCCACTACAAGTTTTTAAAAAAAAATTTTTAGTAACATTGCTTCAGTTTGGACATACGAACACCAATTTGGCTCAAATTTGACTCAGATGTCGATCTCTGAGGCCTTCACCCATATATCAGAAAAAATTGTAATTTGGCGCTATAGCGCCCCCTACAATTTTACCTTTACGAAAATTACTTTACTTCAGACATACAAATACCAATTTGGCTCAAATTTGACTCAGTGGTACATCTCGCAGGCCTACATCCATTCAATGGAACAAATTGAATTTTGGCTCCATAACGCCCCCTACAGATTTATTTATACAAAAATTTGTTCAGTTCGGACATACGAACACTGATTTGTCTCAAATTTGAGTCAATTGTCAATCTCCCAGGCCTACAGCCATTCATCAGAAGACATTGAAATTTGGTGCTAGAGCGCCACCTGCTGAACGATGGCCATACTTCTACTGGACGTGCCCTTGGCGAGGGCCTTTAGTTGCCGCTTGCGGCTTTAATTTTTCTTTATTTTTTATTTTTTATTTTTCATTAGGCCCGAGCCGAGTAAAGCCGGCGCAGGGCCTATTGAGTCTGCAGTGGGTGCATGGGGACGAAATCGCCAGTGACGCGGTCGCCTTTCGCCACTGTCGCCACTCTCACACATATTCACATTCACGGCACTGAGACCTTTCCGACGATGTATATGACATGTGCACAAATTGCATATTTACACCTGCTCAGAATGAATGGGAGTCAATGGGACACGCCCACTCGGGGTCAGTCACGTGTGTAAGTGCACGACAGGTGACATCTGACCCCACACACATGTGGGGGACCTCGAGAACTTTCAAAAAAGGGGAAATACGTGGTTGCCATAGAAACAGCTATATTGTTCTTGCTCAGATTATTTTTATTTTAAGGCCCGAGCTAAGTAAAGCCGGCGCAGGGCCTATTGAGTCTGCAGTGGGCGCATGGGGACGAAATTGCCAGTGACGCGGTCGCCTTTCGCCACTGTCGCCAATCTCACACATATTCACATTCACGGCACTGAGATCTTTCCGACGATGTATATGACATGTGCACAAATCGCATATTTACACCTGCTCAGAATGAATGGGAGTCAATGGGACATGCGCACTCGGG
Organism: Sphaeramia orbicularis; assembly: GCF_902148855.1. NCBI lineage: Eukaryota > Metazoa > Chordata > Actinopteri > Kurtiformes > Apogonidae > Sphaeramia > Sphaeramia orbicularis. The sequence continues at coordinate 6,597,312 of NC_043978.1, read as the reverse complement.
GTTAGTCACATGGGTGTAAGTGCACGACACATGACATCTGACCCCAAAGACATGTGGGGGACCTCGAGAACTTTCAAAAAAGGGCAAATACATGGTTGCCATAGAAACGGCTATATTGTTCTTGGTCACATTATTATTATTTTAATTATTTTTTAGGCCCGAGCCGAGTAAAGCCGGCGCAGGGCCTATTGAGTCTGCAGTGGGCGCATGGGGACGAAATCGCCAGTGACGCAGTCGCCTTCCGCCACTGTCGCCACTCTCACACATATTCACATTCACGGCACTGAGACCTTTCCGAAGATGTATATGACATGTGCACAAATCGCATATTTACACCTGCTCAGAATGAATGGGAGTCAATGGGACACGCCCACAAGGGGTCAGTCATGTGGGTGTAAGTCCACGACACGTGACCTCTGACCCCACAGACATGTGAGGGACCTCGAGAGCTTTCAAATAAGGTCAAATATGTGGTTGCCATAGAAACGGCTATATTGTTCTTTCTCAGATTATTATTATTTTTATTTTTATTTTTATTTTTTTGTCTTATTTTTCTGTCTCCTGCGCTTTGAGCTCAATTTTGACCCCCTGAACATTTACGAAAACTCACCAACTTTTGCACAAAATTCAGAAGTGCGAGAAATTGAATTTACGTATAGGTTTCGTAGATGTCGGTAAAGAAATGTTGCAGCAGCACCCCCTTGAAAAGTGTAAATGCATTACGCCAATGGGAGCACGTCCAACATAAAGTTTGTCGTAGAGCCACGAAAATCGGTACACAGATTCATCATGAGGAGACAAAAAAAAAATATTTTATGGCCACGCCCCAAAACCAACCCTTAGTCGGGCATATTGGATTGAAATTTCCAAAATGCTGAGTCAGCGTTTTCGCTGACGTTGTATTTTAACTATCTCCTACTAAGCCGTTTGGCCGGATGAGCTCAAAATCGGTGTACAGTATCTAGAGAAGTGGGACATAAAAAGTTAGCCGAATTTTTTGAATCGGCATCACCGTTTTTGTGTGACGAGGTTGCAAACTTTGCAAAGTTTTTTCAAAAATTTACCATTACAAAAATTGCTTCAGCTCAGACATACAAACACCAATTTGGCTGAAATTTGACTCAGACATCTATCTCCCAGGCCTACACCCATTTACTAAAAGAAATTGAAATTTCACACTATAGCGCCCCCTACAAATGTACATTTACAAAAATGACATCAGTTCGGACATACAAACACCGATTTGGCTCAAATTTGACTCAGACATCTGTCTCCCAGGCCTATACCTATTTGTCAAAAGAAACTGAAATTTTGCACTACAACGCCCCCTTCAAGTTTTTTAAAAAATTTTTTTATTAAAATTGCTTCAGTTCGGACATACGAACACCACTTTGGCTCAAATTTGACTCAGACGTCTATCTCTCAGGCCTAAACCAATTTGTCCGAAAAATTTGAAATTTGGAGCTATAGTGCCCCCTACAATTTGACCTTCACGAAAATTACTTCACTTCAGACATACGAACACCAATTTGGCTCAAATTTGAATCATTTGTTAATCTCCCAGGCCTACACCCATTTATCAAAAGAAATTTCCATTTCGCTCATTAGCGCCCCCTACAAATTTACCTTCACGAAAATTGCATTACTTCGGACATACGACCACCGATTTGGCTCAAATTTGACTCAGTGGTACATCGTGCAGGCCTACACCCATTCAATTGAAGAAATTTAATGTTATACAAAAATTTCCTTACTTCGGACATACGAGCAATGATTTCCCTCAAATTTGAATCAGTTGTCAATCTCCCAGGCCTACACCCATTCATCAGAAGAAACTGAAATTTGGTGCTAGAGTGCCACCTGCTGAACGATGGGCATACTTCCACTGGACGTGCCCTTGGCGAGGGCCTTTAGATGCCGCTTGCGGCTTTAATTATTATTATTATCATTTTTTTGTCTTTTTTTCTTTCTCCTGCGCTTTGAGCTCAATTTTGACCCCCTTGAACATTTACGAAAACTCACCAAATTTTGCCTAAAATTCAGAAGTGCGAGAAATTGAATTTTCATATAGGTTTCGTAGATGTCGGTAAAGAAATGTTGCGGCAGCGCCCCCTTGAAAAGTGGAAATGCATTGCGGCAATGGGAGCGTGTCCAACATAAAGTTTGTCGTAGAGCCACGAAAATTGGTACACAGATTCATCATGAGGAGACAAACAAAAAATATTATTATGGCCACACCCCTAAACACACCCTTAGTTGGCCATATTGGATTGAAATTTCCAAAATGCTGAGTCAGCGTTTTCGCTGAAGTTGTATTTTAACTATCTCCTACTAAGCCGTTTGGCCGAATGAGCTCAAAATCAGTGTACAGTATCTAGAGAAGTGGGGCATCAAAATTTAGCCGAATTTTTTGAATCGGCATCACCGTTTTTATGTGACGAGGTTGCAAACTTTGCGAAGTTTTTTCGAAAATTTACAATCACAAAAATTGCTTCATCTCAGACATACGAACACCAATTTGGCTGAAATTTGACTCAGACATCTATCTCCCAGGCCTACACCCATTTATTAAAAGAAATTGAAATTTCGCACTATAGCGCCCCCTACAAATGTACATTTACAAAAATGACATCAGTTCGAACATACGAACACCGATTTGGCTGAAATTTGACTCAGACATCTGTCTCAAAGGCCTACACCTATTTATCAAAAGAAACTGAAATTTTGCAATACAGCGCCCCCTGCAAAAATATTTAATATTTTTTTTATTAAAATTGCTTCAGTTCGGACATACGAACACCAATTTTGCTCAAATTTGACTCAGACATCTATATCCAAGGCCTACACCCATTTATCAGAAAAAATTCAAATTCGGCACCATAGCGCCCCCTACAATGTTACCTTTACGAAAATTTCTTCATGTTAGACATGCGGACACCAATTTGGCTCAAATTTGACTCAGACATCTATCTCCCAGGCCTACACCCATTTATTAAAAGAAATTGAAATTTCGCACTATAGCGCCCCCTACAAATGTACATTTACAAAAATGACATCAGTTCGGACATACGAACACCGATTTGGCTGAAATTTGACTCAGACATCTGTCTCAAAGGCCTACACCTATTTATCAAAAGAAACTGAAATTTTGCAATACAGCGCCCCCTGCAAAAATGTTTAATATTTTTTTTATTAAAATTGCTTCAGTTCGGACATACGAACACCAGTTTTGCTCAAATTTGACTCAGACATCTATATCCAAGGCCTACACCCATTTATCAGAAAAAATTTAAATTCGGCACCATAGCGCCCCCTACAATGTTACCTTTACGAAAATTTCTTCATGTTAGACATGCGAACACCAATTTGGCTCAAATTTGAATCAGTTGTCAATCTCCCAGGCCTACACCCATTTATCAAAACAAATTGCCGCTTTGCTCAGTAGCGCCCCCTACAAATTTACCTTCACAAAAATTGCATCAGTTCAGACATACGAACACCGATTTGGCTCAAATTTGACTCATTGGTACATCTCACAGGCCTTCACCCATTCAGTGGAACAAATTGAATTTCGGCTTATACCGCCCCCTACAGATTTATTTATACAAAATTTTGTTCAGTTCGGACATACGAACACTGATTTGTCTCAATCAATTTTCAATGTCCCAGGCCTACACCCATTCATCAGAAGACACAAAATTTGGGGCTAGAGCGCCACCTGCTGAACGATGAGCATACTTCCACTGGACGTGCCCTTGGCGAGGGCCTTTAGATGCCGCTTGCGGCTTTAATTTTTCTTTCTCCTGCGCTTTGAGCTCAATTTTGACCCTCTGAACATTTACGAAAACTCACCAAATTTTGCCTAAAATTCAGAAGTGTGAGAAATTGAATTTACATATAGGTTTCGTAGATGTTGGTAAAGAAATGTTGCGGCAGCGCCCCCTTGAAAAGTGGAAATGCATTGCGCCAATGGGAGCGCGTCCAACATAAAGTTTGTCGTAGAGCCACGAAAATCGGTACACAGATTCATCATGAGGAGACAAACAAAAAATATTTTTATGGCCACGCCCCTAAACCAACCCTTAGTCGGCCATATTGGATTGAAATTTCCAAAATGCTGAGTCAGCATTTTCGCTGAAGTTGTATTTTAACTATCTCCTACTAAGCCGTTTGGCCGAATGAGCTCAAATTGGGTGTACAGTATCTAGAGAAGTGGGGCATCAAAAGTTAGCCGAATTTTTTGAATCGGCATCACCGTTTTTGTGTGACAAGGTTGCAAACTTTGCAAAGTTTTTTCAAAAATTTACCATCATAAAAATTGCTTCAGCTCAGACATACGAACAGCGATTTGGCTGAAATTTGACTCAGATGTCCATCTCCCAGGCTTACACCCATTTATTAAAAGAAATTGAAATTTCGCACTATAGCGCCCCCTACAAATGTACATTTACAAAAATGACATCAGTTCGGACATACGAACACCCATTTGGCTCAAATTTGACTCAGACATCTGTCTCCCAGGCCTACACCTATTTATCAAAAGAAACTGAAATTTTGCACTACAGCGCCCCCCACAAAATTTTTTAATATTTTTTATTAAAATTTCTTCAGTTCGGACATACGAACACCAATTTGGCTCAAATTTGACTCAGACGTCTATATCCCAGGCCTACACCCATTTATCAAAAAAAATTTTTATTCGGCGCCATAGCGCCCCCTACAATGTTACCTTTAATAAATTACTTCACGTTAGACATGCGAACACCAATTTGGCTAAAATTTGAATCAGTTGTCAATCTCCCAGGCCTACACCCATTTATCAAAAGAAATTGCCACTTCCCTCAGTAGCGCCCCCTACAAATTTACCTTCACGAAAATTGCATCAGTTCAGACATACGAACACCAATTTGGCTCAAATTTGACGCAGTGGTACATCTCACAGGCCTACACCCATTCAATGGAACAAATTGAATTTTTGCTCATAGCGCCCCCTACAGATTTATATATACAAAATTTTGTTCAGTTCGGACATTTGAACACTGATTTGTCTCAAATCAATTGTCAATGTCCCAGGCCTACACCCATTCATTAGAAGACACAAAATTTGGGGCTACAGCGCCACCTGCTGAACGATAAGCATACTTCCACTGGACGTGCCCTTGGCGAGGGCCTTTAGATGCCTCTTGCGGCTTTAATTTTATTTATTTATTTATTTTTCTTCTCCTGCTCTTTGAGCTCAAATTTGACCCCCTGAACATTTACGAAAACTCACCAAATTTTGCCCAAAATTCAGAAGTGCGAGAAATTTAATTTACATATAGGTTTCGTAGATGTCGGTAAAGAAATGTTGCCGCAGCGCCCCCTTGAAAAGTGGAAATGCATTGCGCCAATGGGAGCACGTCCAACGTAAAGTTTGTTGTAGAGCCACAAAAATCGGTACACACATTCATCATGAGGAGACAAACAAAAAATATTACTATGGCCACGCCCCAAAACCAACCCTTAGTCGGCCATATTGGATTGAAATTTCCAAAATGCTGAGTCAGCGTTTTCGCTGACGTCGTATTTTAACTATCTCCTCCTTGGCCGTTTAGATGAATGAGCTCAAAATCAGTGTACAGTATCTAGAGAAGTGGGGCATCAAAAGTTATCCGACTTTTTTGGATAGGTGTCACCGTTTTTGTGTGACGACGTCGCAAACTTGGCAAAGTTTCTTCGTGAATTTACCATTACAAAAATTGCTTCAGCTCAGACATTCGAACACCGATTTGGCTCACATTTGACTCAGACGTCTATCTCCCAGGCCTACACCCATTTATCAGAAAAAATTGAAATTCGGTGCCATAGCGCCCCCTACAATTTTACCTTTACGAAAATTACTGCATGTTAGACATACAAACACCAATTTGGCTCAAATTTGAATCAGTTGTCAATCTCCCAGGCCTACACCCATTTATCAAAAGAAAATGACATTTCGCTAAATAGCGCCCCCTACAAATTTACCCTCACGAAAATTGCATTAATTCAAACATACGAACACCGATTTGGCTCAAATTTGACTCAGTGGTAAATCTCGCAGGTATAGCGCGCCCATTCGCACCCATTCAAAGGAAGAAATTCAATTTTAGCTGCATAGCGCCCCCTACAGATTTACTTATACTAAAATTTCTTTAGTTTGGACATAAAACCAAAGATGTGCCTCAAATTTGAATCAGTTGTCAATCTCCCAGGCCTACACCCATTCATCAGAAGACATTGAAATTTGGTGCTTGAGCGCCACCTGCTGAACGATGGACATACTTCTACTGGACGTGCCCGCAGTGAGGGCCTTTAGATGCCGCTTGGGGCTGTAATTAGGCCCGAGCCGAGTCAAGCCGGCGCAGAGCCTATTGAGTCTGCAGTGGGTGCATGGGGACAAAATCACCAGTGACGCGGTCGCCTTTCGCCACTGTCGCCACTCTCACACACATTCACATTCACGGCACTGAGACCTTTCCGAAGATGTATATGACATGTGCACAAATCGCAGATTTACACCTGCACAGAATGAATGGGAGTCAATGGGACAAGCCCACTCGGGGTCAGTCACATGAGTGTAAGTGCACGACACGTGACATCTGACCCCACAGACATGTAGGGGAGCTCGAGAGCTTTCAAATAAGGCCAAATACGTGGTTGCCATGGAAACGGCTATATTGTTCTTGCTCAGATTATTATTATTATTTTTTTTTTTTTTTCTTTCTCCTGCGCTTTGAGCTCAATTTTGACCCTCTGAACATTTACGAAAACTCACCAAATTTTGCCTAAAATTCAGAAGTGCGAGAAATTGAATTTACATATACGTTTCGTAGATGTCGTTAAAGAAATGTTGCGGCAGCGCCCCCTTGAAAAGTGGAAATGCATTGCGCCAATGGGAGCGCGTCCAAAATAAAGTTTGTCGTAGAGCCACGAAAATCAGTACACAGATTCATCATGAGGAGACAAACAAAAAATACTATTATGGCCACGCCCCTAAACCAACCCTTAGTCGGCCATATTGGATTGAAATTTCCAAAATGCTGAGTCAGCGTTTTCGCTGACGTTGTATTTTAACTATCTCCTACTAAGCCGTTTGGCCGAATGAGCTCAAAATCAGTGTACAGTATCTAGAGAAGTGGGGCATCAAAAGTTAGCCGAATTTTTTGAATCGGCATCACTGTTTTTGTGTGACGAGGTTGCAAACTTTGCGAAGTTTTTTCGAAAATTTACCATCACAAAAATTTCTTCAGCTCAGACATACGAACACCGATTTGTCTGAAATTTGACTCAGACGTCTATCTCCCAGGCCTACACCCATTTATTAAAAGAAATTGAAATTTCGCACTATAGCGCCCCCTACAAATGTACATTTAAAAAAATGACATTAGTTCGGACATACGAACACCGATTTGGCTCAAATTTGACTCAGACATCTGTCTCCAAGGCCTACACCTATTTATCAAAAGAAACTGAAATTTTGCAATACAGCGCCCCCTACAAAATTTTTTAAAATATTTTTTATTAAAATTGCTTCAGTTCGGACATACGAACACCAATTTGGCTCAAATTTGACTCAGACATCTATATCCCAGGCCTACACCCATTTATCAGAAAAAATTTAAATTCGGCGCCATAGCGCCCCCTACAATGTTACCTTTATGAAAATTACTTCATGTTAGACATGCGAACACCAATTTGGCTCGTAGTCAATCTCCCAGGCCTACACCCATTTATCAAAAGAAATTGCCACTTCGCTCAGTAGCGCCCCCTACAAATTTACCTTCACGAAAATTGCATCAGTTCAGACATACGAACACCCATTTGGCTCAAATTTGACTCAGTGGTACATCTCACAGGCCTGCACCCATTCAGTGGAACAAATTGAATTTTGGCTCATAGCGCCACCTACAGATTTGTTTATACAAAATTTTGTTCAGTTCGGACATACGAACACTGATTTGTTTCAAATTTGAGTCAATTTGACTCAAATCTGAATCAGTTGTCAATCTCCCAGGCCTACACCCATTTATAAAAAGGAAATTTCTATTTTGCGTAATAGCGCCCCCTACAAATTTACCTTCACGAAAATTGCATCAGTTCGGACATACAAACACCAATTTTACTCAAATTTTACTCAGTGGTACATCTCGCAGGCCTACACCCTTTCAATGGAACAAATTGAATTTTGGCTCCATAACGCCCCCTACAGATTTATTTATACAAAAATTTGTTCAGTTCGGACATACGAACACTGATTTGTTTCAAATTTGAGTCAATTGTCAATCTCCCAGGCCTACACCCATTCATCAGAAGACACAAAATTTAGGGCTAGAGTGCCACCTGCTGAACGATGGACATACTTCTACTGGACGTGCCTGTGGCGAGGGCCTTTAGATGCCGCTTGCGGCTTTAATTTTTTATTAAAATTGCTTCAGTTCGGACATATGAACACCGATTTGGCTCAAATTTGACTCAGACGTCTATCTCCCAGGCCTACACCCATTTATCAGAAAAATTTTAAATTTGGTGCCATAGCGTCCCCTACAATTTTACCTTTACGGAAATTACTTCACGTTAGACATACGAACACCAATTTGGCTCAAATTTGAGTCAGTTGTTAATCTCCCAGGCTTACACCCATTTATCAAAAGAAATTGCCACTTTGCTCAGTAGCACCCCCTACAAATATACCTTCACGAAAATTGCATCAATTTGGACATACGAACACCGATTTGGCTCAAATTTGACTCAGTGGTAAATCTCACAGGCCTACACCCATTCAATGGAAGAAATTTAATTTTAGCTGCATAGCGCCCCCTACAGATTTACTTATACAAAACTTTCTTTAGTTTGAACATACAAACAAAGATTTGCCTCAAATTTGAATCAGTTTTCAATCTCCCAGGCCTACACCCATTCATCAGAAGACATTGAAATTTGGTGCAAGAGCGCCACCTGCTGAACGATGGACATACTTCTACTGGACGTGCCCGTGGCGAGGGCCTTTAGATGCCGCTTGCGGCTTTAATTTTGTCTTATTTTTCTGTCTCCTACGCTTTGAGCTCAATTTTGACCCTCTGAACATTTACAAAAACTCACCAAATTTTGCCCAAATTTCAGAAGTGCGAGAAATTGAATTTACATATAGGTTTCGTAGATTTCGGTAAAGAAATGTTGTGACAGCACCTCCTTTAAAAGTGGAAATACATTACGCCAAAGGGAGCGCATCCAACATAAAGTTTGTCGTAGAGCCACGAAAATCGGTACACAGATTCATCATGAGGAGACAAACAAAAAATATTATAATGGCCTCGCCCCTAAACCAACCCTTAGTCGGCCATATTGGATTGAAATTTCAAAAATGCTGAGTCAGCGTTTTCTCTGATGTTGTATTTTAACTATCTCCTACTAAGCCGTTTGGCCAAATGAGCTCAAAATCAGTGTACAGTATCTAGAGAAGTGGGGCATCAAAAGTTAGCCGAAGTTTGTGAATCGGTGTCACCATTTTGTTGCGACGAGGTTGCAAACTTTGCGAAGTTTTTTCGAAAATTTACCATCACAAAAATTGCTTCAGCTCAGACAAACAAACACCGATTTGGCTGAAATTTGACTCAGATGTCTACCTCCCAGGCCTACACCTATTTATTGAAAGAAATTGAAATTTCGCACTATAGCGCTCCCTACAAATGTACATTTACAAAAATGACATCAGTTCGGAGATACGAACCCCGATTTGGCTCAAATTTGACTCAGACATCTGTCTCCCAGGCCTACACCTATTTTTCAAAAGAAACTGAAATTTCGCACCACAGCGCCCCCTACAAAAATGTTTAATATTTTTTTATTAAAATTTCTTCAGTTTGGACATTCGAACACCGATTTGGCTCAAATTTGACTCAGACGTCTAGCTCTCAGACCTACACCCATTTATCAGAAAAATTTGAAATTGGTGCCATAGCGCCCCCTACAATTTTTTTTTTTACTAAAATAACTTCACGTTAGACATACGAACACCAATTTGGCTCAAATTTGAATCAGTTGTCAGTCTCCCAGGCCTACACCCATTTATCAAAAGAAATTACCACTTCGCTCAGTAGCACCCCTACAAATTTACCTTCACGAAAATTGCATCAATTCGGACATACGAACACTGATTTGGCTCAAATCTGACTCAGTGGTACATCTCACAGGCCTACACCCATTCAATGGAAGAAATTTAATTTTAGCTGCATAGCGCCCCCTACAGATTTACTTATACAAAACTTTCTTTAGTTTGGACATACAAGCAAAGATTTGCCTCAAATTTGAATCAGTTTTCAATGTCCCAGGCCTACACCCATTCATCAGAAGACATTGAAATTTGGTGCTAGAGTGCCACCTGCTGAACGATGGAAATACTTCTACTCGACGTGCCCATGGCGAGGGCCTTTAGATACCACTTGCGGCTTAAATATTTTTTGTAACTGTTGTGGTGTTGTCTTTCTTTGTGATTTTCTCCTTTTCTTCCTCGTTCGCCAAAATGAGGAGTTTTGCGTCTGACAGGGGTAAAGTCCACTTTTCGAGTTGCTATGGTGAATCGGTGAATCTGTGATCGATGTCAGGATCTATTTGAGGAAGCCGGGTGCACGCACTTATCCAGGATGAGTTCCACCTGGCTTGATGAATCCGTGTCCATTCATCCTGGCTTGGTCTTTGTGAAACCGATTAAGCCTGGACAGCCTTGTTTGGGATTTGTTGAACGCGGCTTAGTCAGTTATTGTGGATGACGGAATCCTAGTTTCGTGAAACAGGCCCCTGGAGTTACTGCCTCCGTCCACAGTAATAGACATTATATAGACAAAGTGTCCAAAATAATAGACATAATGAATAAATTTCCACAATAATAGACATTATATAGACAAAGTGTCCACAATAATAGACATAATGAATAAATTTCCACAATAATAGACATTATATAGACTAAATGCCGACAATAATAGACATTCTATAGACTAAATGTCCACAATTATAGACATTATATAGACTAAATTCCACTATTATAGACATATACAGTGTCAATATCCATGATGATAGACATTATATAGAGTAAATGTACACAGTAATAGACATTATATAGAGTAAATGTCCACAATAATAGACATTATATCGACTAAATGTCCACAGTAAAAGACATTATATAGAGTAAATGTCCACAGTAATAGACATCAGTTTGACTAAATGTCCACTATTATAGACATATATAGATTAAATGTCCACAATAATAGACATTGTATAGAGTAACTGTCCACAATAACAGGCATTATATATTCAGGGTGGGGTTAAGGGTTAAGGTTAGCGGTTGGGGGTAGGGGTTAGGGGTAGGGTTAAGGTGGTCTGGTCCAGACCGGTCAGTGGTTCCCTCTTGGTGACAGACAGACCACTACAGTGGACTCCGGTCCTGTTCCTCTGGAAGTCCTGTTTTCTGGTTTTCACAGTCCGAGCACATGGACCCGGTCCTCGATGCACTCAGACCCAGTCCGCGGTGCACACAGATCTGGTCTGCAGTGCGCTCAGACTGGGTCCATGTGCTTGGTCCATCCGTGCACAGGGAAAACCAGAAAAGGTGGTTCTGGGAAATGAGAGAATGGTTCAGAAGAATTGATGAGGTTGGGGGTGTACAGTTCTGATGGAACCGATCAACTGGAACCGGTTCTTAGTCAGAACCAGTTTTCGATAGAAATGTCCCGATCCGATCCAGTTTTTTTTAGGATTAGTTTTGCCAATACCAATCCAATATGGATCCGATTCTGATCCTTTTGACAGTGAACTGTGGTTTAACTGTGGAGTCAGTGTTTACTGGTACTGGTATTGGAGCTGAGGTCACATGACCCAGAAACAGTTTGAGTTTGAGTTCAGCTTCTTCCTGTTTCCTGTCAACGGTGGCTGAGGACACATGGACATGTCCCTGCTGTGTGTCCCAGTGGACATCCAGTAAACTAAGACAACTAGACTGAAGGTTTCACTGTTTCCCTTCAGATGTAAAACACATGGGTGGAGCTGATAGTGGACCTTCAGAACCAGGACAGACCTTCAGAACCAGGATGGATCTTCAGAACCAGGAACCATCAGCAGAACTATGAAGACAATCAGCTGATTCACACTCATTCATTCAGTACATTTAACTGTTCTGAGGGGATTTGTCTCCATTTATTCTATTATTATCCTCTATAGTTTTTGTTTTTTCACTGTAAATTCTGTATTTTATATTGAATTCACCGACTGTGGAGACGTTGATGAAAGTTTGGAGTGAATTCAAAGATGATCAGATCAAATCAGTGTCTGTTTCAGTCCAATCTCTCCTGGACTGAACACAAACCCAGAAGATGACGGTGTTTCCACAGTAACTACGGAGCCTCTGAACGTCCAAATATGGTCATATCTGATGACCATGAACAGATGAAGAACTGTATTTGACACAAGTTATTAAGGGTTAAAGGCGGACGTTTGGGTCTTTAAGGGTAAAAGGTGGACGTTTGGGTCTTTAAGGGTTAAAGGTGAACATTTGGTTCTGTAAGGGTTAAAGGAGGACGTTTGGGTCTTTAAGGGTTAAAGGAGGACGTTTGGGTCTTTATGGGTTAAAGGAGGACGTTTGGGTCTTTAAGGGTTAAAGGAGGACGTTTGGGTCTTTATGGGTTAAAGGAGGACGTTTGGGTCTTTAAGGGTTAAAGGTGGACGTTTGGGTCTTTAAGGGTTAAAGGTGAACATTTGGTTCTGTAAGGGTTAAAGGAGGACGTTTGGGTCTTTAAGGGTTAAAGGAGGATGTTTGGGTCTTTATGGGTTAAAGGAGGACGTTTGGGTCTTTAAGGGTTAAAGGTGGACGTTTGGGTCTTTAAGGGTTAAAGGAGGACGTTTGGGTCTTTAAGGGTTAAAGGTGGACGTTTGGGTCTTTAAGGGTTAAAGGTGAACATTTGGTTCTGTAAGGGTTAAAGGAGGACGTTTGGGTCTTTATGGGTTAAAGGAGGACGTTTGGGTCTTTAAGGGTTAAAGGTGGACGTTTGGGTCTTTAAGGGTTAAAGGAGGACGTTTGGTCTGTAAGGGTTAAAGGAGGACATTTGGGTCTTTCAGGGTTCAAGGTGGACGTTTGGGTCTTTAGGGGTGAAAGGTGGACGTTAAAGGTGGACATATTTTATTTATTTTATTTATTCACATTTTTATTATTTTCTTCACGTGTTTCCAAAATTTTGTTTTTCTTTGCCACGTGATGTGAACTCATTCCATACATAAACTAAATTCTGTTTTCTTGGTAAATTCCTGTCCTTTCATCATCGCGTGCCGCTCGTGCTCTGCGTCACAGCTTCCTGCCTTAAGCCTGTGACGTCACCGTCCCCTTTCATTAACGTATCACGAGGAAGACGTTTCCAAGACGACCATTGGCCGAGAGTGAGGACAGGAGGACAGCCAGCCAATTGGGGAAGAGAAGGTCAATCAAGCCCCGCCTTTTTACTCACATTGTGAGATGCGTTCAGGGACCCACAGTAAACAATTTCAAAATGAGTTGTAAAGTCGGTTGATATTAGAACTTTACGTTTTAATAAAACCCAAGAAAAAGTTTTAAAAACACTTCGAAACTTGATACTTGTCAAATCACAGTAGCAAAAAAGTAGAAAAAAAGAATCTACAGATAAATCAGAAACAGAAATAAAATATGTGATTATGTAAAACTAATGAGCCGAATTACATTTATTCCAAACATGAATAAACAAGAAGATAAAAAAAAACAAACAATCATAACAAAACTTATCTCATGACACTTTACATGTAGAGCTGGTCTAAAACAGACTCTTAATTACAAAAAAACCCAAAAATATGACTATAAGTTTATTCTGTAGTTTTTTCCTCAAGTTAAAATTCTTTCCAATTGATTTTATTCACTTGAACTGAATAAACTCTGTATGTGGTTGTTGTTGTAAATGTATTATTGATTTGATTCTTTCAGTTGAATGTTGTGAGTTGTAAGTAAATCAGTTCTTTACTGTTGACCTTTCACAGCCTTAAACCCAGGTTCCGGGTCTGACTCCGGGTTCGGGATGTTTTCAAGTGTGCGGTCTCCCTTTCCATCATAGTCCTGGATTTTCCGAGGCGGCCGCGGGTTCGTGAACTGACTGAAAACTTGGTCAACAAGCCACCGTAAATCCGCTTCGATCCCAGGACTTGAGTCCGGTTCGTCCGTTGATCCGCCGGTCCGAGCAGAGCCCGCTGAGTGAAGCCGAGCAGAGGGATTGTTGTTGGTCCCTTTGGGTCTGGTTCCGGTCGCGGACGGTGTGTTCTGTCGGTACTTTGGTAGTTGTGGGTCGGCGGACTCGGCTCCATGTGGGCAGATTATCTCTAACAAAGACCCGCGTCTCCCGCCGCAAACACCCGCCGAGTCCCGCTGCCACAGCCCGGTCCGGAACCGGCTCCGAACCACGGGGTCTGCTGCCCGGACCGACAGTCCGGTGGTCTGGGTTCTGGTCCCGGTTTCCCTCCTTTTTTCCGCCGTCAGTCGCAGATGCCGCTGCTCCACAGAAAAGCCTTCGTCCGGCAGGGACCCCCGGCGGACCTGCGGCCGGACGAGGAAGTCTTCCTCTGCAAGATCACCCACGAGATCTTCCGAACCTACGAGTGAGTACCGGCGGCCCGGACCGGGAGCCGTTATAGAACCGTTACAGCCGCTCGAGGTAACTTTACCGACACTTTCCAAAGTTCGGCTCCAGACAAACTAGTTTCCCGGGTGTAAAAGTGACGGTGACCCGGAGCTCCGGACACGGGGGGCGGGCAGAACCGGACCGGGACCCGGACACCTCGAATCCCCGGGCCCCGTCTGCCCGGTGCCCCGCGGTCCGGAACAGGTGTCTGTTAGCGGCTAACCGGGCTAACTAAGCGGGTTAGCAGTGTTAGCCCGGTTAGCCCCGCCATTAGCCACAGGCCTGCTAACTGACAGCTGATTGGCTGAGAGCCTCAGGTAGGGGCACGTGACCGGGCTCACCCTAAAGGTGACGTCGAACCAACAGTAGGTTTAGATTAAGTCAGACTAGTTAAGCATAAACCAAGTAAGTTTAACCTGAGGTTAATGATCAGAAGACACTTATTGATTATCAGTCGATATTAACTGATACACACAGTCACTGCTCATTATGGTGGATAAACATCAGACTTTTGAAATTAAGTGGATTATTTGTGGGTTTAGATTCTTTACTGTGTCAGATCAGAACATTGTTCATTTGGTTCATTCTATTATAATAATATTAATAATATTAATAATAAGGTGCTTTTCAGTCGGTATAATTCTTTATTTTTTCAAACTTTTCTCTTCTTTTCTCTGTTTTATAACATTCATTTATTATTCTTATCATGTATCAGCAGATTACCTTCCTGTTTTACCCCTTCATCTGTCTGTTCTCTCTCTCTTTCTCTCTCTCTCTGTTTGTGTCTAATGTCTGTCTTTTCTAACTCTTCCTCCTGACCCGGGTCAGTCTGGTCCACCCAGGGCCAGTATTTGGCCTCTGTCAGTCAGACTGGATCTAAACCGGTCATCTGGTGGTGCCTGGACTGACCCCACAGAGTCGGCTGTACTGTGCACATGCTCCACTTTGGGTTCGCATCCAATACGTGTGGACGTTCTCAGAGTCAAGAATGCCGACTCTGTCGGAGCCTTAACCATCTGAACCCAAAACGCAAAAGTGTGAAGTCTGCATTTTTCTCAGTGTAGTCTGAAGGGCAGGTCAGTGGTGGACTGTCAGACCACTGTATGTGCACACTTCAGGGACAGGAGACACACCCACCCGCAGCTAGGGCATAGGGGCGGGACCCAGCTGGGAGCTGCCGGCCGAGGCTGGGATGATCTGTGGTTTTTTGGGGAGGTGCCGTTGAAGCCCCCCCTTATACAACTGTAGGAGAAACACAGGTGATTAGGGCTGTGTATTGGCAAGAATTTGGTGATACAATACAAATCATGATACGATATATTGCAATATATCACGATGCTGTTAAAAAGGCGATATATTTTGCTGTTTCTTTTTTTAAAAGATTATTTCCTGGAAAAAACTTATGTATTTGGATAAATAAAGTTTTAACATGCAGCTTTACCAGTACAAAAATCACACAAATAAATAAATGTTTTACAGACATTACAGTTCCAGATTCTGCTTAAATGTTCGTATTCTGTTGTGAAAAGAATACATAGTGTTCAGTCCCTGAGTCATCCAACATCAGAACATTATTTTTGTGCATTCCCAATAAAAAAAATTACAATTGCCTTTTTCAGACAGTAAAAAGTGCTATTAGGATGATTGAAATAACTTATCAGTTTCAAAAAAACTATATGTAGGACCTGCAGTATCACAATACTACTGTTGTACTATACAAACAACAGAGCAAAATACCCATGTGAATAAGCAATAAAAGAGCATGATAAATAAAAAAGAATATCTACATGTGAATGAATACTTTAAAATATTGATACAGTATTGATATTTTCTTAAAGCCCTGCTGGTGATGCTGGGCGTGGGTCTGGCCTGTGGTTGTCATGGTGATGCTGGGTGTGGGTGTGGCCTGTGGTCATCATTGGTGATGTTGGGCATGGGTCTTGCCTGTGGTCGTCATGGTGATGCTGGCGTCCATCCTCTGTCCTCAGTGAGTTCTTCGAGCGGACCATCCTCTGTAACAGTCTGGTGTGGAGCTGCTCCCTGACTGGACGGGCTGGTCTCACTTACCTGGAGGCCGTGGACAGCGAGCGCCGAGCACGGCAGAGTCTCCGCAGTTTCCCGCCGTGTCTGGTCCCGCCTCTTCTTCACCTGGCATCTCTGAGTCGCCGCTGCAGGTTGACGGAGCTCTGTGAGGATGTCTACGCCTTCATCAAAGACCGCTTCTTCCCTGGGGAGATGGTGGACGTCAGCGGACGCAATGGAGCTAGGTGGGGGGGCGGAGCCTAACCCAGTTTGTGTGTCTGTGTGTGTGTTTATGCCTCAGTGATGTCGACGCAAATGGAACAAACGTCTCCCCCGTGTGTGTGTGTGTGTGTGGTGTCAGACATGTTTGCCAGGTGCTCCAGGTCCACTCTCCTCACTCCACGGCTAACGGAGCACCGGTCCTCAAAGGTGTCGCCAAAGTAACAGACGGAGACGCAATTGTCATCAGTGACAGCGACGACGACAGCGATGTCTTCCAGAGTCCTACAGGACAAGTCAATGGGTCCGGAGGTCAAAGGTCAGAGACATATGTCATGTGACAGATATGATAGAGGTCATTAATGTCAGAAGCAACCACAGTCCCTGAATGCAGCCATGTGATGTAAACATAAATGCTTGTGTTTTCAGTAAAAAGCAGAAACCTCTGAACCCGTCTGTGTTTAAATACACGGTGAAGATGATGAAGGACCAGCACAGCGAAGCCTTCACTGTCAGAGCCAATCAGATCAGGTGAGGCGTTCACTGTTGGTGAGTCGGATCAGGTGAGTTGTTCACTGTCAGCTGGTCGGATCAGGTGAGGCGTTCACTGTCAGACAGTTGGCTCAGGTGAGGCGTTCACTGTGGGCTCAGGTGAGGTGTTCACTGTCGGCCAGTTGGCTCAGGTGAGGCGTTCACTGTCTGCTGCGGTCTAATGTTGTTGTGTTGTGGTGCTTCAGTCGTAGGAAGAACGTTGTGTCCAGAGAGCGGCTGAAGCTGCTTTTTAAACAACACTGTGAACCTCACAATGGAGCCGTCATAGTCAAGGTGAGGACTTCAGTACCCACAATCCCCCTGGGCCCTTGTGCTCCATCAGAGCTGTGTGTGTATAACGTGTGTGTGTGTTTCAGGCATCCACGGTGGCAGAGTACCGCCTCTCTGAGCAGACATTCTCCCAGTTCTTCCCTGACGAGCCCCCGCTGTTCCCCTTCAGGCCCCCCTCCAAGGCTGGGGGGCGGGGCTCGGCTGGACAGGTGAGATTACGGTGCTGTGATTGGACGACCGCGGGTGTGGGCGGTCCTACTCAGGTGTGTCTTTCACCGCAGGCCAACCTGTCATTGTTGAAAGCGGCCG
This sequence comes from Sphaeramia orbicularis, assembly GCF_902148855.1. Lineage (NCBI taxonomy): Eukaryota > Metazoa > Chordata > Actinopteri > Kurtiformes > Apogonidae > Sphaeramia > Sphaeramia orbicularis. The sequence continues at coordinate 6,579,259 of NC_043978.1, read as the reverse complement.
AGGAGAAGCTGAAGCTGCTGCAGCAGCGCGAAGACATGGCGGCGGCGGCGGCGGACAGAGCGCGCACGAAGAAGGAGAAGGAGGAGGCGCAGGAGGCCAAGAGGAGGGAGAAGGAGGACAAGGAGAGGCTGAAGGAGGAGCAGAGGAGGAGGTTTGAGGAGGAGAAGCAGAGGAGGAGGGAGGAGAAGGAGCGACGCAAACTGGAGAAGGAAAAGGTGAGGACGGAGACCAGGACTGTGACGGAGACCGGGACGTCCTCTGAGGTTCCTCCATCTTTGACTCGGACAGGCCCCCTCCGCATAAACCCAGGTGTATCTGGTTATGTCTCCATGACAATGGTGCTGAGGCCTTCAATGTCAGCTCACTGATGAATGCTAATGCTAATGCTGTGTATTATGAGTCCTACTATGGCCACGCCAGGGCCCGCCCTACTCTGTTTCTGATTGGTTGAACTACAGGACTCGACTGAAAACACCTGATCTCCACTGACAGCGGACAGTGAGGATGTCAACATAGAGCCAGTGTAGAGCTGTAAACATAGTCAGTATAGACCTGTAACATAAACCCGGTATAGAGCTGTAAATGTAGATCTAGGCGTAGCAGGTTAACCTTTAACCTGTTTGACCACGCCCACTTCAGATTCATGACCAATCACAGTAGTTCTCATATACCACAGGTGATGTCGAGAACAAGCCCTAGAACAGAGAACCCATGGGGGTGTTCTAGCAGACGATGAAAGAACCTGACAAAGACCTGATTAATGAGAGCCCGTTTCTGTTGACCCCTGACCCCTGACTCTGCAGGAGCGAGAGAAGCTGAAGGAGGAGAAGAAGAAATACGCAGAACGTCTGAAACTGTGGAACAAACCCAGAGATGACATGGAGTGTGAGGACCTGAAGGTCAGTGAACACATCATCTGATGCACATCGTGAAGTCAAAGTAACACAGTGACTGAACCTGAAGCTGTTTCTGTGCCGGTTCTTCAAGGATCTTCCCGACCCGGTTCCGGTCAGAACCCGTCTCCCTGCAGAACTGTTTGGAGAAGCTCTGATGGTTCTGGAGTTCCTGCGAGCCTTTGGGGAGGTGTTCGGCCTGAAGGACGAGTTCCCTGACGGAGTCTCTCTGGGTTAGAACCGGGTTTCACATGATTTCAGGAGGTTCTGGTTCTGGTCCGACCTGAACAGTGAATAGGAGGCAGTGACAGCGTTTACTGAGGTTCTAGTACTGGCAGAACCTCAGTGAATTCACAGCAGGTTCTACAGGGTTTAATGTTTCAGCTACTCCTGGTTCTGTTCAGGAAGGAATGTGAACATGTGGTGGTTCTGTGGGTTCATGTGGTGGTTCTGTGGGTTCTAACACATGTTCTCCTGTCCTCAGAGGTTCTAGAGGAAGCCCTGGTGGGTTCGGATCCTGAAGGTCCACTGTGTGAGCTGCTCTTCTTCTTCCTGTCGGCCATTTTCAGGCTCTGGACGAGGAGCAGGAGGAGGTGGCCACAGACCAGGCTGAAGGTCAGAAAAACAAACAAACACATAAACAAACACACATGCATAAACAAACACACAAACAAAAAACAAACACACATAAACAAAAACGCACACAAACAAAGACATAAACAAACACACATAAACATAAAACACACTCAAACAAACACATAAACAAACACAAACATAGATACAAAAACCACACAAACAAAAAACCCACTTAAACAAATAAACACATAAACAGACACAAAAACAAATATATAAACTAACACACACAAATAGACACAAATAAACCCCCCCGACACAAACAGGCACATAAACATAAAAAGACACACAAACAAACACACTCAAACATACACAAACAAAAACAAACACACAGAAACAGACATACAAATGCATAAACAAACACAAAAACATATATACAAACATATAAACGATCACAAACTCATAAACAAAGACACAAACACACAAACACATAAACAAAGACACAAACATAAACAAAGACAGAAACATATAAACAAAGACATAAATGGATAAACAAAAGCACAAACACATAAACAAAGACACAAACATATAAACAAAGCACCAACACATAAACAAAGACACAATGCATAAACAAAAGCACAAACACATAAACAAAGACACAAATGCATAAACAAAAGCACAAACAGAGTAACAAAGACAACATATAAACAAAGACACAAACACACACTGTAAGCTGAAACATGGGAAACTCCACAGTCGACGTCAGAACCTCAGCAGAACCATCAGAACTGAACTGGGTTCTGCTGGTTCAGACTGAGGTGAATCAGAACCACAGGTGTGTGGAAACAGAAACGTAGCTATCTGTATTCTTAACCTCTGTTCTGTGTTCTAAACCCCTGTTTTGTTCTGTGTTTTAAACCTTTGTTCTGCATTCTAAACCCCTGTTCTGTTCTGTGTTCTAAACCCCTGTTCCGGGTTCTAAAACCCCTGTTCCGGTTCTAAACCCCTGTTCTGGGTTCTAAACCCCTGTTCTGGGTTCTAAACCCCTGTTTCGGGTTCTAAACCCCTGTCCTGTTCTGTGTTTTAAATCCCTGTTCTGCGTTCTAAACCCCTGTTCTGTTCTGTGTTCTATACCCCGTTCTGCGTTCTAAACCCCTGTTCTGGGTTCTAAACCCCTGCTCTGCATTCTAAACCTCTGTTCTGTGTCTAAATCCTTGTTCCGTGTTCTTAACCCCTGTTCCGTGTTCTAAACCCCTGTTCCAGGTTCTAAACCCCTGTTCTGTGTTCTTAACCCCTGTTCCAGGTTCTAAACCCTTTTTCCGTATTCTAAACTCCTGTTCTGTTCCGTGTTCTAAACCCCTGTTGTGTTCTGTGTTCTAAACCTCTGTTCTGTGTTCTAAACCCCTGTTCTGCATTCTAAACCCCTGTTCTGTTCTTTGTTCTAAACCCCTGTTCAGTGTTCTAAACCCCTGTTCTTTTCTGGGTTCTAAATCCCTGTTCTGTTCTGGGTTCTAAACCTCTGTTCTGCGTCCTGAACCCCTGTTCCGTGTTCTAAACCCCTGTTCTGTGTTCTTAACCCCTGTTCCAGGTTCTAAACCCTTTTTCCGTATTCTAAACTCCTGTTCTGTTCCATGTTCTAACCCCTGTTGTGTTCTGTGTTCTAAACCCCTGTTCAGTGTTCTAAACCCCTGTTCTTTCTGGGTTCTAAATTCCCTGTTCTGTTCTGGGTTCTAAACCTCTGTTCTGCGTTCTGAACTCCTGTTCTGTGTTCTAAACCCCTGTTCTGCGTTCCAGACCTATCGGAGGCTCTGGATGACGAGTCGGACCCCAACCAGTCGGCTCTGAGCGCCGTCGCCTCATTGGCCGCTGCCTGGCCTCAACTGCATCAGGGGTGTGGTCTGAAGCAGCTGGACCTCGACAGCTGTACGCTCTCCGAGATTCTCCGCCTCCACATCCTGGCCTCCGGCGCCGACTGTAACCACGGCAACGCTAAGTTCAGGTACCAGAAGCAGGGCGGGTTCACTCTGACGGACGACCCGTGCGTGGAGCTGCGATTGGCCGAGCCGGCGCTGTTGAAGAGGCTGTCATGCGCGTCAGTGTACGACCTGATGCCAGGTGAGTGGGGGCAGGGCTAAGACAATAATTACAGTGTACAAACCTGATGATGATGGGGGTGGGGTCTCCGTGGATGTCCAATTAAAGCTCATCAGCTGGGTTTGTTTCAGCCACTCACAGCTCAAAGTTTAGATCCTGGTTCTTAAAGTGGGCGTGTCTGAGAACTGTCATGTCACTGTGATTGGCTGCTCCAGATGCCTGCAGATCTGTATCACATATTCTTTGACTGAAGTGAGTGTGAACAGATCCTTGTGGTTCTGGTTCTGGTTCTGTTGGACCTCAGACTGGTTTAAACCTGCAGATCATTAACTGACCTCTAATTCGAACTGATGCGTTGAACGATTCTTCTTCAGTCGTATTTGAAATGAAAACACAAAAACCACAGGTCAGTGTTAAAGGTCATTTAAACCCTCGGACCGCAGGTTTTCTTACGGTTTTGAACTCACCACAGTCACAGACAAAGGCCTGATTGGACCTCTGTTGGTTCTGTCTGTTTCTAATGATCATGTTCCAATTAGGGCTGTGTACCAGCAAGAATCTGGAGATACAATACAAATCACAATACTAGGATTGCCATACCATATATCGCGCTTTATCATGATACTGTTTTAAATGATTATTTCCTTGAAGAATTGAATTACACCAGAAATCTGCACAAATACTAAACACATTTTTATTTGATCCCAACAGGATCTCATGCTATACAGTTGTCCCTCACTATAACGTGGTTCACCTTTCATGGCCTTGTTGTTTCGCGGATTTTTCTAGTGCAATTTTGCATGCTTTTTTTTTTTTTTACAGAGTATGAACGCGTAGTGTTCTGCATCCTGATTGGCTAAGGGAGAACCTGCAAATTGTGTTCTGCGTCCTGATTGGCTAAGGGACTGTAGACCATTGTCAATCAATCTCCTCCGTGCTGTGTCTCCTGTACAGTACAGAATGCGTTCGGCTTGCCAAATTTACACAAATGTTCAATCGCTAGCAGTTTGACTCTGAAGTGCTGTATGTTTGCAAGTTTTCTTCCCGACAAAACCCACAATGTCGACGAAATTTTCTGCACTGACAAAGGCACCTGCGGTCACATCCAAAAGGCAGAAGAAGATGCTAACCATCGCACAAAAAGTTGGACTTCTGAACATGAGAGAAATGTGAGAAAATATTAATGCCTGTCTGAGAAAAGTGTATAAAGTGTGTGGTGAGGGGTTTTACAGCCTTAAAACATATATAATAATGGTAAAAAATAAAGCTGACTACTTTGCGGATTTCGCCTATTGCGGGTTATTTTTAGAACATAACCCCCACGATAAATGAGGGACCACTGTATCGCAAAATGTTCCTGTGTTCAAACTGAAATTCTTTTTTACAGACATTACAGTTTAAGATCCTGTTCAAATGTTCATATTCTATTAGTTCAGGACTAACATCAGAACATTATTTTAGTTCAATCCCAACAAAGGAACTACCATTATTTAATAAGAGTGTTAAAGAATAATAAATAAAATAAACAAACAGAAAAAACAAAAAACAAAAATGAACCTCCACAATATCTGCATTTCAACAAGTATCTAAAAATACTGATACAGTACTTTTAATATCGATACAGTATTGTGAAATGAAATATCGCAATATATTGCAGAACCGATATTTTCTTACAGCCCTAGTTCCAGTCCACACGTTGAGGGTCCGTGGTCGGAATGATCCCAGGGGCCGTGGCACCAAACTGGGATAAAGGAAGGAGAAGGATCTATGGTCCCACCCTCACTGAAGGTCATGACCTCTGGGTTCTGACCCACAGGACCAAGTCACCATTAGGGCTGTAAGAAAATATCGATTCTGCAATATATCGTGATGTTTCTTTTCACAATACTGAATCAATATTAAAAAGTATTGTATCATATCATTCGGTATTATTGTGGAGGTTCATTTTAGTTTTGTTTTTCTGTTTTGTTTTATTTTATTTATTCTTATTTAACAGTCTTTTATTAAATAATTTTAGTTCCTTCGTTGGGATTGAACTAAAATACTGTTCTGATGTTCGTTCTGAACTAATAGAATATGAACATTTGAACAGGATCTTAAACTGTAATGTCTGTAAAACAGAATTTCAGTTTGAACACAGGAACATTTTGTGATATAGTATTGGGTCCTGTTGGGATCAAATAAAAATGTGTTTAGTATTTGTGCAGATTTCTGGTGTAATTCAATTCTTCCAGTAAATAATCATTTAAATAAAGAAACAAACAAAAAATGTCCTTTTTAACAGTATCATGATGTATCATCTTTGACCAGGACATGTCTTTAGAATTCTACTCCAAACACCTAGTCAAAAACTGTTTCTTCCAACTACGCAACATCTCCAAACTCAGATCTATGGTGTCCACAAATGAGCTCGAGATGATCATTCACGCTTTTGTGTCTTCTGGCTTAGACTACTGCAACAGCCTGTTCACATGCTTAAACAAGAAGGAGCTGGCCCGTCTACAGTTTGTCCAGAACTCTGCTGCAAGGCTCCTGACCCGCACAAACAGGAGAACCCACATCACTCCCATCCTTAAATCCCTCCACTGGCTCCCTGTTCTATATCGTCTTCATTTCAAAATTCTGGTGCTAACTTTCCGGGCTCTACATGGCCAGGCCCCTGCATACATTGCTTCCCTGATCCAGCCCTACAGCTCGACTCGTAGCTTGAGGTCTTCAGGACAGCACCTGCTGATGGTTCCACAGACCTGTTTTAGCACACGCGGTGACAGGTCTTTTAAAGCTGTGGCACCACGTCTATGGAATGACCTGCCTCTACACCTACAGTCCATGAACTGTGTAGAGAGCTTTAAGAAACACCTCAAAACCCTCCTGTTCAAAAAGGCTTTTTAGTTTCCCACCTGACCCAGGGCCACCACAAACTGATTACACTCTATGTATTCATCATAACGTACTCCATGTGTTACCCCCCCAGTCTCTCTATATCTCTATCGCTCTCTCTTTTCTCCTCCTTTACTCTCTCTCTCTCTCTCTCTTTAACCCCAACTGGTCAAGGCAGACAGCCATCCTTCAGGAGTCTGGGTCTGCTCGAGGTTTCTGCTGTTAAAGGGAAGTTTTTCTTCGCCACTGTCACCAATCACAAGTGTTTGCTCCTGAAGGATTCTGTTGGGTCTCTGTAAACTTAATTTGATTCTGATTTGAACTGATAAAGCACTTTGTGACTCTGTCTGTGAAAAGTGCTCTATAAATAAAATTTACTTACTTACTTATCGTCATATATGGTATGGTGATCCTAGTATTGTGATTTGTGTCGTATCGCCAGACTGTTGTCAATACACAGCCCTAGTGTCAGTACAACAGACTGACAGGATGTGCCTCTGCAGGGTGGGCGGGGCAGCCTTAGAGAAAGGGGGAGGGACTCAGAGTAGAGCCGCTGCTCCTCCATGTCCAGAGGAGCTGGCGGAGGAGGTTCATCCAGTGAGGACGCCTCCCTGGGGAGGGGTTAGGGCCGTGTCCGTCCAGGAGGAGATCTCAGGGGGTGTCATCAGTTGTGTTTGATATTCAGGGGAAAAGCTGAAGATCCTCAACGCTCTGGTGGGAAAACTGTTGACGCTGGCGTCCAGTCGAGACCTGATCGAAGACTGCGTGGACGAACAGAAGGCAGCAAGACAGGAGCTGAGAGAGATCCGAGCGGAACAGCACCGCCGCGACCGCGAGGAGGCGGCGCACAGGTAAGTAAACAAACAAACAGACAAACAAACAAACACTATACAAACAACAGCGTGTGTTGGTGGCGGCAGTGTAAGCTCCGCCCTCCCTGGACTCCATGCAGGGTTCGGCTCCGGAAGGAGGAGAAGCTGAGGGAGCAGGAGCAGAGGCTGAAGGAGAAGGAGGAGAAGCTGAAGGAGCAGGAGGCCAAGACAGAGCCACACACCAGCAGGTAAACCACCCACCGAGGAGCTCAGCCTTAAAACGCACTGACGAGCTCCGGCTTAAAATGCACCGACGGCCGGGGGGGTGGTCACAGCTGCCTTTGTTGTGTTTCAGTGTGAACCGGTCGGTATCTGAGGGCAACCTGGATCAAAACTCAGCGCTGACCAACAAGAGGAAAACGAAAGGTGAGGGTGTCTATGAACAGGTCATGTGATCCAAGCTCTGCCTCCTTCAGAACTGCCCGCTCTTCAGTTTGTCTTTTCTCCGGCAGCTAAAGATGAGCAGCAGATGACCTCTGACCCCAAACTGACGTCCAACCCCCCCTCGGGTCTGACGGCGGAGGAGCAGGAGCAGGAGCAGGAGAAGGTCTGAATCTGAACCCAACCGAACAGAACCGGTCGGATCCACTTAGACTGAGACCACATGTAAAAGTTCTGGGGTTGGTTTGAAATGGAACCTATGGTGTAATGGGTGGAGCATCTGCTCAGGGTGGGCGGGGTTTACCTCAGGCGGAGGTCAGCTGGTGGATCGGCATCTGCGCTCATGTGGACACGAGCCTGATTCTGATGGGTGTGATGTGGTTTATGGGTCCAGGTCCGGGAGCTTCAGGACCGGATCCAGAGGGCGGCGGCCTGCACCTGCCTCCATCCTCTGGGCCGAGACCGCCTCTATCGCCGATACTGGCTCCTCCCCTCCGCCTGCGCGCTGTTCGTAGAGGACGACTGCTTCGGCCTGACGGAGGATATGCTGCAGCCCCGTCCAAACCCCAGCCACAACAATGATGAGGTTCAGAAGGAGGTGGAGCCTGCCGGGTACAGGTAGGGTCAGAGGTCAGACCAGTACTAGACCCATTTTTTCCTGAACTCACGTCAGGTCCTCTAACTGTACTGAAACCCGCCCCCCTTCACACCTGCAGCCCGCCAGTCAGCCGCCCCAACCAATGGTCGTTCTACAGCTCATTGGAGGAGGTGGATCAGCTGATCGACGCTCTGAACCCCAGAGGTCATCGAGAGAGCGGCCTGAGGGAGGCGCTGGTGCAGGAACGAGAACGACTGCAGCAAGTCCTGCAGAACGGAGACAAGAACAAGTACTGGTACTGCACAGGTAAACAAACAAACAAACTGTAAACAAGTACTGGTACACAGGTAAACAAACAAACTGTAAACAAGTACTGGTACACAGGTAAACAAACAAACTGTAATCAAGTACTGGTACTGCACAGGTAAACAAACAAACGTAAACAAGTACTGGTACACAGGTAAACAAACTGTAAACAAGTACTGGTACACAGGTAAACAAACAAACTGTAAACAAGTACTGGTACACAGGTAAACAAACAAACTGTAATCAAGTACTGGTACTGCACAGGTAAACAAACAAACGTAAACAAGTACTGGTACACAGGTAAACAAACAAACTGTAATCAAGTACTGGTACTGCACAGGTAAACAAACAAACGTAAACAAGTACTGGTACACAGGTAAACAAACAAACTGTAAACAAGTACTGGTACACAGGGAAACAAACAAACAAACAAACAAACTGTAAGCAAGTACTGGGGCCTGTTTCACAAAACTAGGATAAGGGATTAAGCCAGGATATGTTGGTTATCCTGGCTCAACTTATCCATGATCTGGTTTTACAAAAGCAGGATAGGGGAAAGCAGGATATGTTTTGATATAAGTTACCATGGTGATTTATTCTGTGGAGCTAGCCTGCTCCAGACCAGGCTAAATTCCAGGATTTATTTAATCTCATCCCTTATCTCAGTCAACAGTCACCACAAATGGAAACCAGTAGTTATTCCACTGCCCACTACACAATGGAATCACAGTAACTAGACCCACTGTCAGTATTTAAACATTTGTGATTATTAATTTAAATAATTTTACATAAATGATGATTTTAGATGATTTTGCAATCATTAGATCAGTTCAGTTGTGTTTATTCAGACATTTCAAACATTAGACATCTATGCAGATACAATATTTAAAAACTAAAGAGTCTAAAGGAATAGGTCGAAGCCTAAGATCATTCTGCTCCCCATTCATATCAATAAACAAAATGAAATAAATAGATACCAATGCCTTTAGCTTAGTAACAATAGAAACAACAGAAAACTAAACAATTCAATAGTTTGAGTGGAAAAATGAACATTCACATTCTCATATATTTTCATGACATTTAAACCTAGTTTTAAACATAAATAGTGTTGTACAGTCTTTGAACTCAGGATTGAACTTGTTCCAAACATTTCCTGCAACACAGACTAAATGGTTCATATTGTTCTAACAAAGGGTTTGTTGAACACATGACTTCCTCTGAAATTAGAAATACTTTCCCATATTTAATCAAGCTCTGAATATGAACAGGCAACAGATTTTTTATTTTGAACATAAATTGTGTTGTTTTAAAGTGGACTAAGTCCCTAAACTTAAAGCTTTTCATTTGATCATAAACTGATGTGTGTGTTCCCTACAGGCACTATTGATCAGTGGTATTGGCCTTTTTCTGAATAATGCTGATTGGATTTGTATTAGTTCTGTCAGTATCCCCCCACACCTCCATGCACTACAACATAAAACAACTTCACTTCTTTTGTAAGTTTTTCCAAGGAATTTGATTACATTTACCCTTTCAGTCTCTGTGTTATTGTACTGAGATAACTGACAGTTTCCCATAGACTATATATGTCATATAAATACACAAACAGTACATGATGTTCCTTATTGAACAAGGATAATCAAAGGATGTAAAACCATCAGCTCCTTTAAAACTGAAGTCACACAGTGACTGTACAAGATAGAAAGAACAGAAACCAACACATATGATAGAACAGAAGAATAAATACACATTCAAAGGTAGAATACAGCCCACATGTCTGTACACTGGAAGAAATACACGTCTGCACACTGAAAGAAATGCAGGACAAATCCATACGTAACAAATGAATGAATGCAGTAGCCTCCCCAGTACACACTAGGGCTGTGCAATTAATCGAAATTCAGTTACGATTTCGATTATTACACGCAACGATTACAAAAATTATGTAATCGAGAAAAAACGATTATTAATTTTGAGTTGTTTTAATTGACGCGCACGTAAGCTACCATGAGCTGCTCTGCCCCGCCCCCCTCTAAGCTACTGCTGCCAGCTAGCCGGCATGTCCACCCCAAGAGGACAGTTGGACCTAGCGGTCTGGAAAAATGGCAGGAGAATCACAGCAGAAGTGCTTGGTAAACAAAAAAGGCAAGTCAAATTCAATTGTATGGAATCACTTTGGGTTTGATGAAGAAGACGAAGAGCAAAAACACATCACGTGCAAAAAGTGTTTCGTAGTTGTGTCCGCACCGACCGGTAACACAACAAACCTTTGTAACCATCTGAAGTTTAACCACCGCCACCTTTATCATAATCTTATGAAAAACTAAAACACATAAAAACTTCGTCCGCAATGCAATCTTCAGTCTCCGAATCTCTTTATGCTGTAACTCCCGTATTAACCTACCCTACCCGTATAACCCTAACGTACGTATTCTACAGTAGATGGCTGATGTAAACAGAAGGCTGAACTGAAACCTCACAGCACGCCACTGAATTTACTGTTTCATACTACATTGAACATACTTGAATTTATAATTTGCACTTTACGTGAGTTTTTTTTTTTTTTTATTGCTACAGTTCTATGGCAAGTCTATAGCAGTTTAATTACAGTGCACTATTATTTTCAAAAGGAAACATACTTGAATTTACAGTACACTTATTGCATTCAAAGATTTTTTGTTTCATACAAAAGTGAACATACTTTGTTTTAGTGGTTAAAAGCTTTATTTATGTTTAAAGAGTATATTTTACATGCTTTGCAAGAAAAAAAATAAACAACTTTAAGGTTAACAAATAATCGGTTTTAATAATCGTGATTTCAATTATTGCTAAAATAATGGCGATTATTTTCTTTTTCTATAATCGAGCAGCCCTAGTACACACAGTAAACACAGTATGTAGCACAAACATCAAAACAGGCCAAATCAATTTAAATTGTATAACAAAAAAGAAAAAAAAAAACTCAAATTCCTCTACCCCTGCAGGACATATTTAACTTAAATCATGCATGTGAACTAAAGTAACTGAACACATATTGGTTCCTGGCCAGCCGACCACTGTGGTCAACAGGGAAGATGGCAGGATTGTCCCAGTCCATGTGTGATCCACTTTTGGGAGGGGGGGCTCCCTCCCTCCCTCAGGCCACATTGTGGAGGACAGTACAGGCCACAGTGATGTCAAATGACGTCAAAGGGCTGACCCTTAGGGGGTGAAGACAGTGAAAGCGTGCCTTCAGGAGGTCAAAGGTCATTTGGATCCTGGTCCTTGTCCTGGCATGGGCATGACTGTAGGCCTGCTGTGGTTCCTGGGGGTCTGTGTGTGGTGTCAGGAGAAGAGGATGGTAGGTAGACCCCCTGTCCCCCAGAAACACACCAGACAATTCACCTGTCAAAACAAAACCTCAGCATCACAACCTCATAAACACAGTGACATTCTGGACACAGATCTGATGTAAAAAGTGATTGTTAACAGAGGTTGTGTGGCTCACCTTGTGATCGGCGCTGACGGATTCCAGAGGTCTGATAGACTCAGGAGTCATGGACTGAGCCAGAAGCAGAACCCGACACGAGACACAACACTGATGAGACAGTCAGCATGTACCATCTGAAATGATACGATGAACAATATTAAATCAAACAATGAACATCACAAGCAATGAACAGTGTTCATTAACCCATAAAGGTTTCGCACTACTTTAGTGTCAGTTCACATATTAATTTTCTCTATATCTAACCTTTCTTAAGTGATTTATCTCCATTTATTACAATATTATCTTCTGTAGTTTGTATAAAGTATAAATCAGATATTGTCCTGTATTTAATTCACTGATCAAGTAGAATGTTCATTAAGCTCAGATAAAGTTGATGGTTTCTTCTATCAGAAACAGATCAAACTGATAAACGGTGTCTTCAGTCCAATCTATCATTACTGAACATAAACCCAATGTGTCCATCCACTGTCATTGATCCAACTCCATGGGTTTGACTGGAGAATCAATGTTGGAGAAGATGACGGTGTTTCCATGTTCACTACAGAGCCTGTGAACGTCCAAATGGGGTCATATCTGATGACCATGAAAAGATGAAGAACTGTATTTTACACCAATTATTGACATGGATTAATAGATTAGTGGATCAGCAGGTATTAGGTTTAACAGGTTAGATCAGTAGATGGTTTTGGTTGGTGATGGATGTTTGGGTCTTTATGGGTTAACTGACAATATCATAAAGTCATGAATCATGATAAGATAAGATAACTTTATTTATCCCAAAGGTAAATTCATTGAAGTCAGTGAGCTCATTTATTTATCAGTTATTCAGTCTGATGCAGTTACATTACACAGTTTCATTCACATCTACAGTCAGTTTAACTTACAATTTCACAACTATGTTTTCGGAGGTGTTAATTAACTATTTGGGTTGTAATTGTGATGGTTTCAGTGGAGCAGTCAGTGTGTTTGTGCACTACTTACTCATTAAGGTGGTCTGCAGTCCTTTATCGCTGTCTCTTGTTGTTTCTATAACTGTGGCGGTGTTGTCTTTCTTTTGATTCGGTCCTTTACTTCCTCGTTAGCCAAAATGCGGAATTTTGCGTCCGATGGGGCAAAGTCCGCTGCTCTAGTTACCATGGTGAATTGGTGAATCTGTGATCGATGTCGGAGTCTATTGAGGAAGCCGGGTGCGCGCACTTATCCAGGATGAGTTCCACCTGGCGTGATGAATCCATATCCGTTCATCCTGGCTTGGTCTTTGTGAAACCGATTAAGCCTGGACTCCCTTGTTTTGGATTCGTTGAATGCGGCTTAGTCATCCTGGATGACGGAATCCTAGTTTCGTGAAACAGGCCCTTGGTACACAGGGACACAAACAAACAAATCGTAAACAAGTCCTGAAGAAGTGCTGCACGGATTTGTGTCCATTTCCTCCGTCTCCCCAGGTGACTCTGAGGCGTCCCCATCCTTCCCAGAATGCACTGGTGCTGCAGAGGTGGTGCTGGAGGTCAGACTGAGGGACCTCCTGCTGGACATAGAGGACCGCATCCACCAGGGAACTCTGGGAACTCTGAGGGTAAACGCATCTTATGAGTTTACAACAGCAACAGCTGATTGGATGGAAGACTCACCTGTGGAGCTCACCTGTCTGTGTCTGTCAACCTGTGTCTGTCCACCTGTCTGTGTCTGTCCACCTGTCTGTCTGTGTCCACCTGTCTGTGTCTGTCCATCTGTCTGTGTCCACCTGTCTGTGTCTGTCCATCTGTCTGTGTCCGTCTGTGTCTGTTTGTGTCCACCTGTCTGTCTGTCTGCGTCCGTCTATCTGCAGGTGATGGATAGACAGACGTGGCGTTCAGCCTTAGAGGCGGGAGACTATGACCAGCTGAGTGACAGCAGAGAGAATGGAATGGAGGCCATGGAGGTGAACTCCACCCACCTGAGGACCAGAGACAGGTACGACAAGTGGACAAAGGTCACATGACACTGTGATCCTATGGTCGCACGTACACCTGTGTTTTATTCAAGGTCAAAGGTCAACTGTAAGGAAATTCACCCTCTGTATTTTACCCCTAATTGCCAGACACCTAGCATTAGCATTAGCATCATCCCATCAGGAGCCGTGAGCGCTAACGGACCAGGTCATGGGGGTGATGTGGTCCCGTCTTGTATCTAGGACTTCCTCAGAACCCTAGAACTTCCACAGAACCCTAGAACTTCCTCAGATCCCTAGAACTTCCTCAGAACCCTGGTCAAGGCTCCAACAGGAGGAGCTCAGAGCCGACCCAACAGACCCTTCTGGTAGTGCCATTCTCCTTCTGAGCCTGTGGTGTTTAATGTGTGTTCTTGGTTTGTACTCCGTGTTCTTGGCACTCTAGGGTTCAGGAGTTGAAGGCTGACGTGGTGGCGTGCAGCGGCAGTGGGACGCCTCAGGTCGTCAGCGGCTCGGTCCGAAGCCTGGCTCTGGCTCTGACCCACATTGAACAAGGCATCGAGAGACGCTTCCTCAAAGCTCCGCTTGGTGAGACTCCGCCCCCAAATGAACCAACCAATGTGAATGTGGTTTCATCAAACATAATCCCACTGGCTCCACCCCCACAGGTGACGACGACTCCAAGAAAGACCAGAGGACGAAGAAAAACAAGAAGAAAGATGAAGATCAGGCCAGCGACGGTACGAGAGTCAGAACCTAGGGTCGTGATTGGTTCTGATGGTCGACCTCTCAGATGATTGGTTAATGTTCCGCCTTCTGTGAAACGACGTCGGTTTTAATGCTCTGTTGTTTGTCAGACGGCAGCGACAGCGGCCGTGTCACTAAGACGGTGTTGGAGCGCTGGAGGGAGTCTCTACATGCCTGTTCCAGCCTGTCCCAGGTCAGACGGCAGTCACACATGCTCGCCCTCCGCCCACCACCACTTCTGTTCTTACTCTGATGATGTCACGTGTTTAGGTGTTCCTTCACCTGTCAACTCTGGAACGAAGCATCCTGTGGTCGCGATCCGTCCTCAACGCACGATGTCGAATCTGCAGACGCAAAGGAGATGCCGACAACATGCTGCTGTGTGACGGCTGTGACCGTGGACACCACACCCACTGTCTGAGGCCCCGCCTTAAGGTATACACACACTCTGAGGCCCCGCCCTAAGGTAGCAGCACCCTCTGAGGCCCTGCCCTAAGGTATACGCACACACTGAGGCCCCGCCCTAAGGTAGCCGCACAGCCTGAGGCCCCACCTTAAGGTATACGCACAGTCTGAGGCCCCGCCCTAAGGTATACGCACAGTCTGAGGCCCCACCCTAAGGTAGCCGCACAGTCTGACGCTCCACCCTAAGGTAGCTGCACACTCTGAGGCCCCGCCCTCAGGTCTCTGCACAGCCTGAGGCCCTGCCCTCAGTGGTCTCGGTGTTGGTCTGTTGGGGGTGGGGCAGTGCACGTTGGTTCTGCTGTAGCGGTTGTTGTTTAAGCCCCACCTTTGTTCTTCGGTACCAGTCGGTTCCAGAAGGCGACTGGTTCTGTCCAGACTGTCGACCCAAACAGAGGTCAAGTCGTGTCCCGTCCCGTCAGCGCTCGTCCATCGACGAAGATGAAGAACAGGAAGAAGGGGAGGATGATGAAGAGGAGGAGGAGGAAGAAGATGAAGAAGAGGAGGAGGAGACTGAGGAAGAGGAGGAGTCAGAGGAGGAGGACGAGGAGCAGGAGGAGGAAGTAGTGAGGTGAGTGTGGAACCATGTTACTAGTTTGTCAGTTCTCAGATCAGCTGCTCACCTGTTGTTGGTCTCCACAGCAATAAGAAGAACCAGGCTCCGCCCCCTAGGGGGAAGAGCCAGCAGGCCACGCCCAAAACCAGCTCAGGCTCAGTGGGGAAATCCTCTTCAGCCTCCAGGTTGGTGTCTCTGGGTCCTGATGGTTTACCTGAGGACAGGTATGGGCCACTGACATTCTGATTTGTCCAATCGCAGGTCCTCAGGGAAGAAGACAATGCCCCCTACATCCAAGGCCAGCACAGCGCCCGGCACAGCTCCGCCCCGTTCAGGAAATCGCACCAGCTTGCGACTGAGCCACGAGATCCTGGCATCAAATGGTAATGCCAAGACCCCCACCCAGAGTGAGTCCAAAAAAAGACCCATCGCAGGTAAACAATAACAGTAAAGAGTAAACAACAACAGTAAACAGACAACAAACAGTAAACAGCAAACCAACCATAAACAGTAGTAAACAACAAACAACAATAAACAACAATAATGGAACAGAACATTAATAGGACAGAATAGAACCAGATAGAATAGAACAGACCCTCCTGTGTAGTGGTAGTTCTACTCTGGTCAGTTCGACTTCAATCAGTTCTACTCCGGTCGGTTCTAGTTCAGTCGTTTCTACTCTGGTCAGTTGGTTCTACTCCTGTCAGTTCTAGTCCAGTCGGTTGTACTCCAGCCAGTTCTACTCCGGTCAGTCGGTTTTACTCTGGTCGGTTCTGCTCCAGTCAGTTCTACGCCAGTCGGTTCTACTCCGGTCAGTTTACTCCGGTCGGTTCTGCTCCAGTCAGTTCTACTCCGGTCGGTTCTACTCCAGTTCTACTCCAGTCAGTTCTCCTCCGGTCGGTTCTACTCCAGTCGGTTCTGCTCCAGTTGGTTCTACAGTCTGATCAGCCGTTCCAAACTTGGTCTCTTATTATTGATCCTGGTTCTCCGACACCTGACACGGACCTTGTTCTCTGTCCTCCTACAGACTTGGCTCCACCCCCCAGACCCTCCCCCAGACCGGTGCTGCCCGTCCTGTCCTCGTCCAGCAGACGGTCCTCTGGGAGGAACCACGGCGTCCACGAGCTGTCGGCCTGTGAACAGCTGACGGTGGAGCTGGTCCGACATGACGACAGCTGGCCCTTCATGAAGCTGGTGTCCAGAACCCAGGTACCAGGACCACACACGTCTGTCCACACATCTGTCTGTCCACATATCTGTCTGTCTGTCTGTCCACATGTCTCTGACTCCTGTCCGTCCGTCTGTCCACAGGTTCCAGACTACTATGACATCATCAAACAGCCAATCGCTCTGAGCACCATCAGGGAACGGGTCAACAACTGTGAATACCAGACAGCAGGTGAGGACACACCCCCACTGGCTAGTGAGGACACACCCCTGCTGAGCTGGGGGTTTGAACCTGGACCATCAGGACCACGTAGACTCCTGTGGACCACCAGGACCGCGTAGACTCCTGTGGACCAGACTGGGGGTTCCGACCTGGACCACCAGGACCGCGTAGACTCTTGTGGACCAGACCTGAGTTGGTTCTGGTTCAGGACCAGCAGGTCTGAGCTCGGTCTCAGTTCCGTTAACTCTTAATGAACTCGTTCACCTTCTTCTGGATCAGAGCCCATGTTCCTTTGGCCCAACAGCTGCTCACTGCTCTGGTTCTGATGGTCCTGATTCTGATGGTCTAGATATTCTGACTGTTGTGGTTCTGATGTTGTGTTTCTGATGTCCTGGTGGTTCTGATTCTGTTTCTGACATTGTGGTTCTGGTTCTGACAGGTGACTTCATTGCAGATGTGGAGCTCATGTTCTCTAACTGTCTTCAGTACAATCCTCGTCACACTAACGAGGCCAAGGCCGGGCTCCGCCTCCAACTCTTCTTCCACTCGGAGCTCAGCAGGCTCGGCCTACTGGAACGCAGCGCTGAACCCCGCCCCCCAACGCTCCAGACACTGAGATCTGTGTGCTGTGATTGGTTCCCAGGGCAGAGGAGTGAAAAGTGGACGACCTTTGACCTGTGGACATTACAGACCTTTAAATTAAATGTTTTGACCTGGCCCTGCTCCTCTGACCTTTGACCTTTCAAAGCTGGAGTCTGTTGGTGACATTCCACTGACGATAGAACCAGTAGAACCAATAGAACCAGTAGAAACAGTCTAAGCCTTGGTTCAGCTTTGAACTGACGACTACGACTCCCATCAGGCCGTTGGTCTCCACTCAGGGATCACACACAACACACAGACGTAACACGTAGATGTAACTCGTAACACGCAGGCGCAACAAGTAACGCAGAAGCAACATGCAGTTGATCAAATTAACGCAGGACATCGGGTTTAAACCGATGGAAGCAGGCGTTTGGTATCGGAACGAGCAGATCAATTGATTTGGTTTTTATTGATCACAGGGTTTGAGTTTTGACAGTATCAGACTGACCCATCAGAACCTTTAGTTGACCCGGTCAGGTGGTTTTGGTGGTTCTGAAGGTTCTGGAGCCTTCAAAGAGCAGTTGGTGATTTAGTCTGATTAGCATGGACATATGGTTAGCGTAGCTCAGCATCAGGACCGTCTGATCCGGTCCGGACCGCCTGGAGCTCCAGTCTCCTCCAGCTGTAGCCATCGTTGGTTCTTCTTCTGTGGTGTCTGCGCAGACGTTCCTCTGCTCAGTATTTATTCACAGACTCTTCGTATTCATGACGGACGACTCCCTCGCTGCCTCTCACTCGCCCACTGTTTGTTTGTTGTTTATATTTCTGATGTAAAAATAAATGGACTTTTATGAACGACTGATGCCTCGTCAATTTATCAAAGAACCAACGAAGAAGAGAAACGGGGAAATGGGAAATGATGGTAACAAAACAAGATGAAAATGACGTAAAACTCAGCTGAACTTTAAGAACAAAAACAGAGCTATCCATCAACCCTGACATCTGTAAAAGCATCCAATCAGAAGCCCATGGACAGGGAAGGGCGGTGGCTAGTGTCCACAGGTAGGATGTCCCACACAATGTTAACAAACCCACCGCACTGTATTTGAATTGACCTGGTTAACTGGACCTATGTAAACTGAGCCTGGTGTAACTGGACCTGGTTTAACTAGGATTGGTTTATCTGGACCTGGTTTAACTGGGCTGGTTTATCTGAACCTGGTTTACTTGGGCCTGGTTTATCTGGACTTGGTTTAACTGGGCCTGGTTCATCTGGACCTAGTTTAACTGAGCCTCGTTTAACTGAACCTGGTTTAACTGAGCCTCGTTTAACTGAACCTGGTTTAACTGGGTCTGGTTTATCTGGACCTGGTTTAACTGGACCTGCTCTAACTGAGCCTTGTTTAACTGACCTGGATTAACTGGGCCTGGTTCATCTGGACCTAGTTTAACTGAGCCTCGTTTAACTGAACCTGGTTTAACTGAGCCTCGTTTAACTGAACCTGGTTAACTGGGTCTGGTTTATCTGGACCTGGTTTAACTGGACCTGCTCTAACTGAGCCTTGTTTAAACTGGACCTGGGATTAACTAGGCCTGGTTATCTGGACCTGGTTTAACTGAGCCTGATTTAACTGAACCTGGTTAACTGGACCTGGTTTAACTGAGCCTTGTTTAACTGGACTGGTTTAACTGAATCCCAGGGACATGAGCAGCTCTAATGGTTGGTTCTTCAGGTTCTACTGCTACACTAGGGTCAATTGGTCCTGACCACTTCATCGGTTCTGTTTTAGACTGTTCTCATCAGTCATAGTTCCTGAGCATCAGGCGACTCAGCGTTGATCAAAACCCTACATGTGTCTCATCAGCATTGGCCCGGTTCTAAGACCTTTGGATCCAAATCCAGTGATGAGAACCGTGTGGAGTCAATGTTCCTGTTTATGGATGGGTTCAACGTTTAAAGGATCTGGGTTAGAGTTAGGACTGGACCTGGGTTAGGGTTAAGACTGGACACGGGTTAGGGTTAAGACTGGACTCTAAGACTCTTAAGTGCATGTTCTTGTGATTGAAAATCACTGATGATCTGGTCCTCAGGCCCCTCCCCCTCCTCCTCTACCCCCCCCCCCAGCCCCCCCCCCCCCTCCTCCTCCGTCGGCCAGGCCACATTCCCTGCTACCTTTCACCCGAGACAAGCCCTGATCTGACAGCGAAGCAACGCGGACAAAACCCGGGACATAATGGTAAGACCCGGGGCCTTAGGACCCCCCCGCCAGAGGACCGACCCCGGTGTCGTGGAGGGGGGGGCGCGGTGCGGCCCCGGCGGTGCGTCTCGTGCTGACTGTTATGTGCGCTCTGTGATGTAGCATGGCGGGTCCGTTAGCCATTAGCTCCATTAGCTCCGTTAGCCCCGGGCCGCCTCCATCTGTACCGTGATTCGGTGTTTACCGACGAGCCACGGAGAACCGGATCCGGGTCCGGACGGTCCCCGACGCGATGCGGATTTAACTTCACAATGACCGGCGGTCTGAGCCGGGGCGGAGCGGGCCGAGCCGGGCCGGACCGGGCCTGTACCCCCAGGCCGTGTGGCCCGAGGGCGGCCATCTTACCCCAGACCGGCCCCACGCCCCGCTCGGGCCGGACACAGGAGCTTCGGCTGGTACAGGGACCCGACTGACCCGGGCCTCTGGACCTGGAGGACTGGACCGGATTCAGCAGGCTCGGGGTTAACCAGGGCTGGTCCGGGCCGGTCCGGTCCGGGTCAGACGGACCGACAGACTGCCGATGTCACTGAAGGCCGTGAGCCCGGACCATGTCCGCCACAGGTGGGCCGGTCCGAACCAGAGCCAGCACCGATCCAGGAAAATACTAACCAGTGACGTCACTGACGACTATCCAGAGGTGACGTGAGACGGATTAAAAGAACCCGGACCTCCTGATCCAGGCCCGTGGTCTAGCAGGTTCCTGGGGTCCAGTAACCTGGGTCTGCTGGGTTTCTGACTCTGGTCAGTGGGTCTAACTCTGACCCGGGTTCATGTAGACAGGTTAGTGACCTAGGGTCCCTGGGGGTTCGGTGGTCTGGATGAGGGCCAGTCCTGGTCCTGGTTCTGGTTTTGGAAGTTGGGCTTGGTCTGGGTCAGAGTTGGAAGTAAAGTTGATTCACGGTTCATCCTTGACACTGAAGAACTGTAGATGAAAGTTCTGGGTTCTCATTCTGATTGGATGGTCTGTGAAGGTTCTGAAGGAGGTGGAGGACTAGACTCCATCTGTTCAGTAGAACCCCGTTGAACATGAACATCAGAACCGAACACAACCAAACCCAGTAACAACTGATTAGGGAAAAGGGAAGGTTCTGTTGGTTCTGATAGAACTGGATCACATTGGACTAATACATGTACACCGATGATCTGGGTTTTATTAAAGTGGGTTCAGATGAAACCCGGACCAGACTGAACCGGGTCTGACCTCATATTTTATGTGGTTGGTTTCTGGGTTGGTTTGAACAGATGAAATGTCTGTGTGGTTCTGGTTCTGGTGGGTTGATGTGGACTCAAATGGATCCAAAGTTCATGAATCTCAGACGTGATGATGTTTCTGTAAAAAACTGACACTCGATCGATCAATCGATCTGATCAGTTCAAAACAAACAGACCTGAAACCACCGGGATATTCCTGAGGTCAGTGAACGCCTCGTTATCCATCAGCAAATCGACTAAATATAGACACTTATGAAATCAGGTGGACATGAGTCTGTTTTAAGGATCCATATTAATCTGTCCTGTTTTTCATTTGTTTTGATCTGTTCATTTACAGACAAAGAACACATGAATGATTGGTTCAAGGATCAATAAGAAAAATGGAGCAACACAAGGAGACGTCAACAGTTGGCGGACAGTCCTTTAATAGACAGTTGGAGGACAGTCCTTTAAGGGACGGTTGGACAGTCCTTTAAGGGACACGTGGACAGTCCTTTAAGGAACAGTTGGACAGTCCTTTAAGGGACAGTTGGACTGTCCTTTAAGGGACAGGTGGACAGTCCTTTAAGAGACAGTTGGAGGACAGTCCTTTAAGGGACGGTTGGACAGTCCTTTAAGGGACACGTGGACAGTCCTTTAAGGAACAGTTGGACAGTCCTTTAAGGGACAGTTGGACTGTCCTTTAAGGGACAGGGCGGACAGTCCTTTAAGAGACAGTTGGTGGACAGTCCTTTAAGAGACAGTTGGTGGACAGTCCTTTAAGGGACAGTTGGACAGTCTTTTAAGGGACACGTCGACAGTCCTTTAGGAACAGTTGGACAGTCCTTTAAGGGACAGTTGGACTGTCCTTTAAGGGACAGGCGGGTAGTCCTTTAAGAGACAGTTGGAGGACAGTCCTTTAAGAGACAGTTGGACAGTCTTTTAAGGGACAGCTGGACAGTCTTTTAAGGGACAGTTGGACAGTCCTTTAAGGGACAGTTGGTGGATTGTGCTCCTCCTGGTCCTGTTTTTTTTTTTGTGAAGTCTGAACTTGGTCAAACTTTTCTTGAACCTGAAGCTGCAGAAATAAACTGAGGACCAAATAATAAATAAACTCAGGTCCAAATATGAAATAAATTCAAGTCCAAATAATAAATAAACTCAGGTCCAAATATGAAATAAATTCAAGTCCAAATAATAAATAAACTCAGGTCCAAATATTAAACCTGTTGGACCAGACTGGATCCGGACCTTGGGGTCAGAGGTCAAAGTCAGACCTCAGGTCGATCCGTGCTTTAATATGAAAATTCCAGACTCCCCTGAAGGCACCATATGTGCAGGTGTCTGATTGGTTAGAGAGGCGGACTCAGCCACGTGAGTGGATGGGTTTCAGAGCTGATTGCTGCGTTCACTGACACTGTGTTCACTGACGCTGTGTTCACTGAGTCCAGGTCAAAGCTGCGCTGTGAATCACAGGCTATAAAAACCAGGCAGAGTCAGGGCTGTCACCGCCTCACAGGCCCACTGCCAATCACAGACCGGGATCCGTCTCCCACAGCCAATAAGAGGGCAGAGTCCTCCTCAGGTCTGGAGAACCTGAACCCAGTCCAGGTCTGAGACCTGAACCTGGTCCAGATCTGAGACCTGAATGGAGTTGGAGAAGAGTTGCGACTGAAATGGGAAACACGACGACAGCATTGGTTCATTCATTCATTCTTTCATTTATGTATTTATTTATCCTTCCTTCATTTATTATTACCTCCGGCAAGGAGGTTTTTTTGTTGCTGGCGTTGGTTTGTCTGTCTGTCTGTCTGTCTGTCCGTGTACAAGATAACTCAAAAAGTTAGGGAGGATTTAGATGAAAATTTCTGGAAATGTTGATACTGGCACAAGGAACAAATGATTAAATTTTGGTGGTGATGGGGGGGGGGGGCACTGATCTGCCTTGGGAGGTCTGTGCACCTCCGAGTGCTTTTCTAGTTCATTTATAGGCCCTTTCCCACCAAAAGGCCCAGGGACTTTATTACCAGGAACTTATTTACCAGGAACTTTTTGGGGTAGTAAAAGAGTTCCTGGTAACTGTGTTTCCACTGCACCCGAAAGTTTGGGATAATTTATTCAAATCAGGTTGATGATGTATGAGGGAGCAGTAACAGAAACTGTCGTCCAGTTCATGTACACTCACAACTAAACTCTAGCACAATAAAATGACACAGTACTTAAGCAGACGGGTGGGTTAACATTTTACTGGTTGTTGAATCACTTAATCCATCTGGAATACATTTTAAATGAAGTTAACCACATTACATATCCTTAATTTGATTTAAAAATGGTCGAACATGTATTTTCAATTCTCATTCCTTAAACTAAATCACATCTAACTTTAAGTGTGATGGATGGTTTGTTCATTTCTATTGTTTCCAGAATAGTCCCGGTTCAACCCTAAAGTAGACAGATTTACTTAAATGCCTGCATTTAATTCAACTGCATATTACTGATAAAATACTTATACTCATATTTTGATGCCTTGTAAATTAACAGACAGTATTAAGTTTGATTTTTTTCATTAAAATTTGAAACACAAAACAAGGTGCCTTGAGATTAAAAGGGAAAAAACATGTGTGAAAGGTTCAGGCTTCTGGACCAGGGTCTGTCCAGCTAGTCCAGACAGCTGGTCTGGAACTCCGTGGTCCCGGTCCCTTTTTCTCTTTCCTACATGAAAAGTAATAAAAATGCTAAAATGAATCACAGAACACATGATGACAGATTCCTACCAGTGTGATGTTACATGTGACATGTCTGACCTGGGCCGTTTGTGAACAGCAGGAGATGATGGACCAGGGCACAAACGAGCGCTCAGGTTAAGAAAAAGAGACGGGTCCTTCCGGTCCATTTTAGGTGGAAATCACAAAACATACAGAATAAATCAGTGTTCAGCTCACGGCGACAACACGAATACATCCAGTTCTGTGATTTAGGTTTAGTGTCAGACTGTTGACCAGTTAGTATTAGGTTAACTTGATTTCACTTTGGTCTAAACAGCTGATTTGCTGCTGACCACTGTTACAGCATCGAACCAACTAAACAGTGAATATTTCTGTCATATACATACCATTGGTTTGTTCGACAGTCGGTTCCACTGCGACCGTTGTGGTCCTTTAGTTTCTTTTAATTCTGCATAAATTTCTTCTTCTTTCCTCGTATTTCTTTAGGCGTGTGTCTTATATTTGGCTCCGACAGTTTTTACTTGCTTGTTTCGTGTCAGCGATTGAAAGTCTGCCTGAATTTCCTCGTCGTCCGTCCACTTGTTGTAGCTTCTCTTTTGGTCCATTTTCCGAATTATCAAAATACTAATGGAAATTAAATTAGTTAAATATTGACAATGAACAGAATGCGGAAATGCTGTTAGTCTAGTCCTCCACTCAGCCTTCTCCAGCACACAGCCCCGCTCGTTAAAGTTCCTGGTAATCTGGAAAGTACTACCTCTGTACCAGGAACTTCTTCGGGGTAAATTCGGGGCCGGGGTGGGTCAGTTACCAGGGTAATTTTCGGTGGAAACGCACCAGGAACTTTGAAAGTTCAGGGCAATACAGAAAGTTCCTGCAGTGGGAAAGGGCCTTATGTATTTGTTCATTTATTCCTTCATTTATTTATTTACTTATCTGTTTTTTTATTCCTTCCTTCCTTCATTTATTTACTTATTTATTTTTTATTTCTTTCTTTCTTCATTTTCATTTTTGTATTTGTTTATTTATTATTACCTCCGCCAAGGAGGTTATGTTTTTGCCAGGGTTTATTTGTTTGTTTGTCTGTCTGTTTGTTTGTCTGTCTGTTAGTGTGCAACATAACTCAAAAAGTTATGGACAGATTTGGATGAAATTTTCAGGGTTTGTTGGAAATGGGATAAGGAAGAAATGATTACATTTTGGTGGTGATCGGGGGGGGGGGGGCCCACGGGGGGGGCCACTGATCAGCCTTGGCGGAGGTCTGCGCTCTCCGAGTGCTTCTAGTTCCTTTTATTCCTTCCTCCTTTCATCCCTTCATCTCTGGGTTCGAACTCCAGGTTCAATCTGGACGATTGGATCCAGATGTCACCGTGAATGTTTTCAACGTCAGTAATGGTTTGATTGTTGTTCAGTTTGTTTGAACAACACTTCTTTTCTGATTTTAAATCATGTGTAAAAGATGAAACTTTGAAAACACATGAATACAAAAACTGATAATTATCATTTATACGTCGATAAAATAAATGAGTTTTATAACGAAAGGAAAATAAGTGACCATAACAGTCAGTCCAGAGTGTCCACCGAGTCCACAGAGTCCAGAGTCCACTGACTCCACATCAGATGGCTTCAACCCTCACACGTCCTTTGACTGGTCCCTCTGCACCCTCTGAGCCTTCTAGTCCCTCTGGGCCCTTTGGTCCCTTTTACTGCTGTTTTTCTAAGGTCAGAGGTCAGGGCTCTAACCGTGTGCGTCCTCTGTTGCAGGCGTCAGGCGTGACCGTGAACGACGAGGTGATCAGGGTGTTCAACGACATGAAGGTGAGGAAGTCTTCGACCCAGGACGAGGTGAAGAAGAGGAAAAAGGCGGTTCTGTTCTGTCTGAGCGACGACAAGAAGAAGATCATTGTGGAGGAGGGGAAGCAGATCCTGGTGGGTGACATTGGAGACACCGTCGACGACCCTTACGCCTGCTTTGTTAAGCTCCTCCCCCCCAACGACTGCAGATACGGCCTGTACGACGCCACCTACGAGACCAAGGAGTCCAAGAAGGAGGACTTGGTCTTCATCTTCTGGTACGGCATCATCAGAACCGGGTCATGTGACCGGACCAGAGGCTTTGAGTAGTAAGGGTTCGGTTGATCAGTAATTGATCAGTAGTTGATCAGTTGGAGTGAACTGTGGGTTAGGTTTACCTGAACCCGAACCCACCACAGGTCTGAGCATGGACCCTATGCCCCGGGTCTGGTGGGTGTGGACTGAGGACCACAGGATCCTGGTCCTGAATTAGTTTATTCATCCATGTGGTCAGTAGAAGTTCTAGCTGTAGTTCCTGTAGGTTCTCCACTGTTCAGTCTGTTTCAGCTCCAGAATGATGGAAACTACTGGGACTCCACCCTGTTTGGTCACATGACTGATCCATTCCATCATTTGTTTTTTTTTTTAAAGTTTTTTTAAATTTTTATTTAACCTTTATTTAGCTAGATGGTCCCACTGAGATCTGGTCCAACTCCCGACCAGTTCCAGTTTGATTTAATCTGGTCCAGGTGGGTCCAGACTGGTTCCAGTTTGATTTAATCTGGTCCAGGTGGGTCCAGACCGGTTCCAGTTTGATTTAATCTGGTCCAGGTGGGTCCAGACTGGTTCCAGTTTGATTTAATCTGGTCTAGGTGGGTCCAGACTGGTTCCAGTTTGATTTAATCTGGTCCAGGTGGGTCCAGACCGGTTCCAGTTTGATTTAATCTGGTCCAGGTGGGTCCAGACTGGTTCCAGTTTGATTTAATCTGGTCTAGGTGGGTCCAGACCGGTTCCAGTTTGATTTAATCTGGTCCAGGTGGACCCAGACTGGTTCCAGTGGATCCACTGACACAGGATGGTTCTCCATCATCAGATCTGTCAGACCACCGTGTAGAGGACATAGACATGGACAGGCTGTGTCCTGGTTTGGAGGGGTTGATGGGGTTGATGCAGTCATTGGTTGTTTCCGTGGTTACTGTAAATAGGCCCTTTTCCACCAAAAGCCCAGGAACTTTATTACCAGGAACTTATTTGGAGTAAAAGGGTTCCTGGTAATTGCGTTTCCATCGCATCTCAAAGTTCAGGGTAATTTATTCAAATCAGGTTGATCATCTTTGAGGGAGCAGTAACAGAAACTGTTGTCCAGTTCATGTACATTCACAAACTAACCTGTAGTTCAATAAAATGACAGCACTTAAGTGGATGGGTTGGGTTTAACGTTTTACTGGTTGTTAAATCACTTAATCCTTCTGGAATACATTTTAAATGAAGTTAACCATCATTACATATCCTTAAGTTGTATTGAAAAATGGTAGAACATGTATTTTCAACTTCTTGTTCCTTAAACTCAATCTCATCTAACTTTAAGTGTGATGGATGGTTCTGTTTCATTTCTGTTGTTTTACAGATATAGTCCAGGTTTAACCCTAAAGTCAGACACATTTACTCAAATGCCTGCATTTAATTCGACTGCATATTACTTATAAAAGTACTCATACTCTACTCATATTTTGATGCCTTGTAAATGAACAGACAGTATTAGGTAAGATTTGTTTTTTAATTTAAAATTGAAACAAAACAAAAGGTGCAAAAAAACCCAGGTGCCTTGAGATTAAAAGGGAAATAAACACGTGTGAAAGGTTCAGGCTTCTGGACCAGCAGGTCCAGGACAGCCAGTCTGGAACTCCGTGGTCCCGGTCCCTTTTTCGCTTTCCTACAGGAAAAGTAATAAAAAGCTAAAATAAATAACAGAACACATGATGACAGATTTCATGTCGGCAATTCGAAGTCCGTCTGAATTTCCTCGTCGTCCGTCCACTTGTTGTAGCTTCTCTTTTGGTTCATTTTCTGAATTATCAAAATACAAGAGTCAAAAAAAAAAAAAAAATCCACATTAGCATGCTGGATTTCAAAAAATATTCCCAAGGCACACTGTAGGATTTGTATAAAAATAAAATGCCTTTATTAGTTCATGGCAATCTTTTAAAATACAGCCAACGCCTTGCGACCTCGGGTCTTCATAACAGTGTGCCTTGGGAATATTTTTTGAAATCCAGCATGCTAATGTGGATTTTTTTTTACTCTAGCCAGACACACCACAAGTTTCCAAAGAGCACCTGTGGATAATTACCAAGAAGAAGACCCAGCAGCACTTCCACTCTGTTTGATTATCAAAATACAAGCTTGTGGAAATTAAATGAATGAATTAAATTTTGGAGGTGAACAGAATGTGGAAATGCTGCTAATGTAGTCCACCACTCAGCGTTCTCCAGAACACAGCCCCGCCCCTTAAAGTTCCTGGTAATCTGAAAAGTACTACTTCCCTACCAGGAACTTCTTCGGGGTAAATTCGGGGCCGGGGGAAAGTCATTTACCCGGGTAATTTTCAGTGGAAACGCACCGGGAACTTTGAAAGTTCAGGGTAATGCACAAAGTTCCTGCAAAAGTTCCTGCAGTGAAAAAGGGCCTAATGTAAACTCTGACCAGTCATGTGACCATGTGCTGCTGTTCCAGGGCTCCAGAAGCTGCTCCACTGAAGAGTAAGATGATCTACGCCAGCTCCAAAGACGCCATCAAAAAAAAGTTTACAGGTTAGTGCTCTGACCTCTGACCCCCCAGGCCACAGGGGGCACCAGGGAGGGGCTTCAGGGTCACATGTTAAGACTACTACTACTACCAGGTATCAGACTGATATAGAACCTTTTAAAGGCCCAGGTCTGATACTAGTCTGATATCAGACTGATATAGAACCTTTTAAAGGCCCAGGTCTGATACTAGTCTGATATCAGACTGATATAGAACCTTTTAAAGGTACAGGTCTGATACTAGTCTGATATCAGGCTGATATAGAACCTTTTAAAGGCCCAGGTCTGATACTAATCTGATATCAGACTGATATAGAACCTTTTAAAGGTACAGGTCTGATACTAGTCTGATATCAGGCTGATATAGAACCTTTTAAAGGCCCAGGTCTGATACTAGTCTGATATCAGACTGATATAGAACCTTTTGAAGGCCCAGGTCTGATACTAGTCTGATATCAGACTGATATAGAACCTTTTAAAGGCCCAGGTCTGATACTAGTCTGATATCAGGCTGATATAGAACCTTTAAAGGTGGGTTCATTATCTTTGTGAGACACACAGATGGAACTGTGGATCCACATTCCACTGTTATCTAATATTGGACTATTATGTCCTGTAGATATCAATGTTCTTATGGTCATTATCAGCACATATATTGTTCCGTCCCGACCTAAGGGTTTACCAGGACGCACATAATGCGCTCACTTTGTCCCTCCCAGCTCCAAGTACACGTCAGTCCAAACTAAAGTTTACAATATTTATTATTAAACAACCAGAGGGTTAGGGGAGGGTTCGGCTAAAACAACAAACAAAAAGTGTTCTTCAAAGTTCAAACTAAATTCCCTGATCAAAAAAATGCAAAATAAAATACAGGAAACTAACCTAAACCCTATGAAAAAACAGGAGAAGGTGAAACAAAAGAGCCGTCCTCCCCTACCAGAAAAAAAGGTTTTACAAAAATTCTATTTACGATATACAATTACGAATTAACACACAACACACAATGACTGACGATCAACACAGATGCAGGAATCTCGGTAGGGAGCTGACAGCGAACAAGGAGAGACCGAACTAGAGGATCCAGTGCCATATTTAAAGGGGCCGGGTAATCTGGCTCCACCCATCAGCTTCCCGCATGAAACAAAAGACACAAGACAGCACAGCACCCCTACAGGACTGGGGAGAAGTACACTATACAGAAAACATATATACATACAAACACAAATAGGGCCATAACAATATCAACAATATAATGTTGTGACCCAGGGCCATAACAGTATCAGTTATTGCTTTTTTTAGTCCCAGTATCGGCATCGGTCCCACATGGGTCGAGCTCTAGTTCCATCTGACAATCGAACCCTGATGACCTTCATCCAACACAGACCAGGAGAAAACCTAAACCCAGGTTCAGGATCTGGGTGTCATGGTCGGGTGCTGTGACCTCTGACCCCTGACTCCTCTACCTGGACTCTCTGACCCCTGTGTCTCCTCAGGTATTAAACATGAGTGGCAGGTGAACGGTCTGGAACATCCAGGACCGCGCCACGCTGGCAGAGAAGCTGGGCGGTAATGTGGTGGTGTCCTGGGAGGGGAAACCGCTGTGATGATCCGCAGCGAGCCGAGCGGAGTCAAGCCAACCGCCGTGCCATCCGGACCGAAGCCCTGCCCCGTCCCCACACACCCCGCCCTGCCCCTCCCCTCTCCTCCTCCCGCTGCTTGCTCTGTCTGTATCCACATCCTGGAAGGACTAGCGTCTTTAGGCTCTGGTTCGATTTGTTCTGTTCGTTTTGCTCTTTTTTTTTCCAACATGAAGATCTCATCAACGTATCAATGCAACGCCTCCCGGTCCGTGATCCCTCCCCCCAGAACCCATGCCGGTCCTGTGACCCCCCAGAACCTACACTACAAACTCCATGGTTGTCTCTCTCCAAAGCCAGAGTTTTGCCAAAAAGTCGATGTGACGGAAGCAGCCCCGTGTGTCTGAGCTCCGCCTCTTGCTTTTTCATCAGAGCTCCGCCTCCTGCTTTTCATCAGACTGTATTTATTTGTGCTGTTGCTCATCAGGCTGACTCATGGTTGGACTATGCATGAACCAACAGGAGGACGAAGGAACCCAGCACTTTGTGTTTTGTTTGTTTGTACACTACAGCTCCACCCCCAAATGAATTCAACACTGTCAGTGTGTGTGTGTGTGTGTGTGTGTTTAATTACCTCAGCTCTCATTCCTGTCCATGTCCACGGACTCGCGTCACTCTGGCTGTTCGGTCGCCTTACCTTCAGTTGAATGTAATGTCACGCCACCTAGTTAGAGCGCACCGATTTAGAACTGCAACACAACAGGAAGTAGACAGACCCCGCAGTGAGAGACCACAATACAACAACAGCATGACAGGAAGTAGATGGACCCCTGCAGTGAGAGATCACAATACAGCAACAGCATGACAGGAAGTAGACGGACCCCCGCAGTGAGAGACAACCCCACAACGATGACACCAAGACAAAGCGACCGCAGCAGCGCCGCCGCCACATCCGGAGCCTTAAGTGAACGTTGTTCTGAGATCACAGGACCACTTTCAATAAAAGCCTGTGGCACATCTGACGGCTCCGCCTCTCTCTGTTCACCAATCACACAACACTTCACACACGGGCCCCTCATCTGCTCACACCCAGCCCCGCCCACAAAGGGATTCACTGCCACATGGGCCTGAACCAATCAGAACACAGATCCTCATTGTGTTGGCACCATCCAAAATGGCCGATGCTGGTCGACCCACATCACCAAATATCTAGAACCCATCCATAGTTGAGGAACCCACTGTAGAACCCATCCATAAGTAGAGGAACCCACTGTAGAACCCATCCATAAGTAGAGGAACCAAGTGTAGAACCCATCCATATAGAGTAACCCGTGGAACCCATCCATAAGTAGAGGAACCCCCTGTGGAACCCATCCTTAAGTAGAGGAACCCCTGTAGAGCCATCCATAGTAAAGTAACCCCTGTGGAACCCATCCATAGTTGAGGAACCCCCTGTGGAACCCATCCATAAGTTGAGGAACCCCCTGTGGAACCCATCCATAAGTAGAGGAACCCACTGTAGAACCCATCCATAAGTAGAGGAAACCCACTGTGGAACCCGTCCATAAGTAGAGGAACCCACTCTAGAACCCATCCATAAGTAGAGGAACCCACTGTGGAACCCGTCTATAAGTAGAGGAACCCACTCTAGAACCCATCCATAAGTAGAGGAACCCACTCTAGAACCCATCCATAAGTAGAGGAACTCACTCTAGAACCCATCCATAAGTAGAGGAACCCACTCTAGAACCCATCCACAAGTAGAGGAACCCACTGTGGAACCCATCCATAAGTAGAGGAACCCACTATGGAACCTGTCCATAAGTAGAGGAAGCCACTGTAGAAATGAACCGTCAGAAGGTTTGGTGCCTCTTCAGACCAGGTTGGAACGACCTGTGAATAAAAATGTTCTCCAACTGTGACCCGTGGAACCATTTTAGGAACACTCTGACCTGAGGTGAGAGTCTGTGGAACCTTTGAACAAACAATTGTTTATTATTATGATTATTATTATGATTATTATTATTATTATTAGGCCCATTTTCACCGCAGGAACTTTGTGCATTACCCTGAACTTTCTAAATTCCCTGTGCATTTGCACCGAAAATTACCCCAAATGTACCCCTAAGAAGTTCCTGGTAGGGAGGTAGTACTTTGCAGATTACCGGGAACTGTAAGGGGCGGGGCTGTGTTCTGGAGAACACTGATTGGTGGACTACACTCACAGCATTTCCGTATTCCGTTCACCCGCCAATATTTAATTAATTCATTTAATTTCCCAACCTTTGTGGCTTGATGATTCGGAAAATGGACCAAAAGAGAAGCTACAACAGGTGGACAGACGACGAGGAAATTCAGACGGACTTTGAATCGCCGACACGAAACGAACGAAGTTCAAGTAAAAGCTGTTGGAGCCAAATGTAAGACAAGAGCCTAAAGAAATACAAGAAAAGCCGAAGAAATTTATGCAGGATTAAAAGAAACTAAAGGACCACAACGGTCGCAGATGATCCGACTGTCGAACAAACCAATGGTATGTATATGACAGAAATATTCACTGTTTAGTTGGTTCCATGCTGTAACAGTAGTCAGCAGCATCAGCTGTTTAGACAAAAGTGAAGTCCAGTTAACCTAATACTAACTGGTCAACAGTCTGACACTAAACCTAAATCACAGAACTGGATGTATTCGTGTTGTCGCCGTGAGCTGAACACTGATTTATTCTGTATGTTTTGTGATTTCCACCTGAAATGGACCGGAAGGACCCGTCTCTTTTTCTTAACCTGCGGCTCGTTTGTGCGTTTGTCCATCATCTCCTGCTGTTTACAACAGCCCAGGTCAGACATGTCACATCATAGCAGTAGGAATCTGTCATCATGTGTTCTGTTATTCATTTTAGCTTTTTTTTATTTATTTATTTATTTATTTATTTATTTTAAAACTTTTCCTGTATGAAAGCAAAAAAGGGACCGGGACCATGGAGTTCCAGACCGGCTGTCCTGGACCAGCTGGTCCAGACCCTGGTCCAGAAGCCCGAACCTTTCACACATGTTTATTTCCCTTTTAATCTCAAGGCACCTGTTTTGTTTTTGTTTGTTTGTTTTGTTTTTTTTTGCACCTTTTGTTTTGTTTCAATTTTTAATAAAAAAAAAAAATCTTACCTAACGCTGTCTGTTAATTTACAAGGCATCAAAATATGAGTATAAGAACTTTTATCAGGAATCTGCAGTTGAATTGAATGTAGTCATTTGATTAAATGTGTCTGACTTTAGGGTTGAACCTGGACTATATCTGTAAACAATAGAAATGAAACAAAACCATCCATCACACTTAAGGTTAGATATGATTGAGTTTAAGGAATGAGAAGTTGAAAATACATGTTCTACCATTTTTAAACAGAAATTACGGATATGTAATGATGGTTAACTTCATTTAAAATGTATTCCAGATGGATTAAGTGATTCAACAACCAGTAAAATGTTAAACCTAACCCGTCCACTTAAGTACTGTGTCATTTTATTGTGCTAGAGTTTAGTTTGTGAATGTACATGAACTGGACTACAGTTTCTGTTACTGCTCCCTCATACATCATCAACCTGATTTGAATAAATTATCCTGAACTTTGGGGTGCGGTGGAAACGCAGTTACCAGGAACTCTTTTACCCAAATAAGTTCCTGGTAATAAAGTTCCTGGGCTTTTGGTGGAAAAGGGCCTGTTACCTGGCCTGGTCTGGTTCAGCACTGCATGAGCACTAAGGGGAGGAGGAAGAGGAAGGGGCGTGGCCGTCGGGGGCTGGTGAGTGCCGTGGAGCAGGAGGGGCAGAAGTTTCACCGGAACTGAAATAGATGACGTAAGTCAGATCCATTTGAGGGGAACTGATGACGAAGTATTTTTTATTCTGAAATATTGATGAATGGGCTCCAGTGGAAAGGACCCTTTATTTACTCATCCGGGGTCAAAGGTCAGGTGCTTGAGCACCACCAGGGCTCTATCTGTGCACGTGCCTGGTCATGTGTAATAACGTCTCATAATCAATGTCCATTAACAAATTAAAATGAAAAAAGAACTAAAAAACGCGCTTTATTTATTTTCTCTTTCTTAAAAATTATCTTACGTTACTTTCTGTGCCGGTGATGTGCCCTTCTTTGCATTCTGTATTCAGTCGTTTGTTTTCCGTTGTGACTAGTTTATTTGTTTGTATTTATTCTGCTGAGTTTTGTTTGTTTTTATTAAGGGTGCTTTTATTTTGGAGGGCCGCTGTAACGTCATTCCTCTTCCTGTCTCCACCCGTTGGCAGCCATGATGGTGAGTTCTGCTCTTTTTCTCTGTTCTTTCTATGTTTTTTTTTCGAGTTTCCGGTTCGGTACCAGTTGTCCTGGACCCCCGGTGGTCCGCTGGTGGTGTCGTGGTTCTGTCCCAGTCCGGTACCGGACTTTGCGTTGGTAAACTAAGGGCTTTGTGTGTCTGTGTGTCAACAGCAGGAAGGGCTGGACGACGGACCCGACTTCCTCTCCGAGGAGGACCGGGGGGTGAGTGTGGAGTGTTTACCTTTATTTACCTGTTTACCTTTATTTACCTGCTTAGTGTTTACCTTCATTTACCTGTTGACTTGTTTACCTGTGGATCTGTTTACCTGAACGGGCTTAAATCAGCCCGTTAGCATTAGCCCATTAGCTCCTCTCTGTCAGAGCTATCCGTTTCTGTGATGCTAACGTTAGCTTGGTGCTTACGGGCAGTTCGCCTCTCACCGTCACATTAAACCGGTTCATCTGAGTCCAGACCCGCGTGGACCCCCAGACCACATTAGCTGGGTCTGGTTCATGGATCCGGTTCACTGCAGGTAGTGTGTTTGGAATCAGATCTGCTGGTAACAGTAGGCTGTCACATGACCTACACGTGCACGCGCGCTCTCTCACTCACACACACCACACACACACACACACACACACACACTCTCTCTCTCTCTCTCCTCTCTCTCTCTCTCTCTCTCTCCTCTCTCTCTCACTCACACACACACACCACACACACATCCGTGGATCAGAATCAGCTGTGTGGGTTTTGGTTCTGATTGGTCGGCTTCTACCAGACACAGACAGGACAGTTTTACTCTGTGCTCTTCATCCTCATCATTATCATCTTCATCCAACGGCTCAGAGCATCTCAGATCCACCTGAGGATCCTCTGGTAGTCAGTCAGGTCTATGAGGGTCCAGGCCAGGTCTATGAGGGTCCAGGCCACAGTGCAGACCCCAGTCCAACATCCATGGAACCTGGAGGACCTGCTGGGGTTCTGGGTCATGTTTGGAGGAGAACCTGCTGGGGTTCTGGATCATGTTTAGAGGAGAACCTGCTGGGGTTCTGGGTCATGTTTGGAGGAGGAACCTGCTTGGGTTCTGGATCATGTTTGGAGGAGAAGCTGCTGGGGTTCTGGGTCATGTTTTGGAGATGTTGGGATGCAGCAGCTGTTGGACCATCAACCCAATGTCAATAAAACAGGACGGTCCCCATGAAACAAAATTTCTGTAAAGAGCTGAAGTTGAACCGGGTCGTGGAGCTGAAGTTGAACCGGGTCGTGTTGCTGCAGTGAAGTTGACAGTCAGGTGTTAGAGATGATTGAACCGTTGTTTGACATTCTAACATAAATGGGTGTAGGCCTGTGAGATGTACCACTGAGTCAAATTTGAGCCAAAATCGGTGTTTGTATGTCCGAACTGATGCAATTTTCGTGAAGGTGAATTTGTAGGGGGGGCTATTGAGCAAAATGCATTTTCTTTTGATAAATGGGTGTAGGCCTGGGAGATTGACAACTGATTCAAATTTGAGTCAAATCGGTGTTCGTATGTCCAAACTGAAGCAGTTACCATAAAGTTGTAGGGGGTGCTATAGTGCCAAATTTCAAATTTTTGCTGATAAATGGGTGTAGGTCTGGGAGATTGACAACTGATTCAAATTTGAGCCAAATCGGTGTTTGTATAGTCCGAACTGAAGCAATTTTAATAAATAAATAAAAAAACTTGTAGGGGTGCTGTAGTGTGAAATTTCAATTTCTTTCAAGCAAATAGGTGTAGGCCTGGAGACAGATGTCTGAGTCAAATTTGAGCCAAATTGGTGTTCGTATGTCCGAACTGATGTCATTTTTGTAAATGTACATTTGTAGGGGGCGCTATAGTGCAAAATTTCAATTTCTTTCAATAAATGGGTAGGCCTGGGAGATAGATGTCTAATTCAAATTTGAGCCAAATCAGTGTTCGTATGTCTGAGCTGAGGCAATTTTGTAATGGTAAATTTCCGAAGAAACTTTGCAAAGTTGCAACGTCGTCACACAAAAACGGTGAAACTGATCCCAAAAATTCGGCTAACTTTTGATGCCCCACTTCTCCAGATACTGTATACCGATTTTCAGCTCATTTGGCCAAACACCCAAGGAGGAGATAGTTAAAATACTCAGCGAAAATGCTGACTCAGCATTTTGAAATTTCATCCAATATGGCCGACTTCCGGTTGTTTAGGGGCGTGGCCACAATATATTTTTTGTTTGTCTCGTCATGATGAATCTGTGTACCGATTTTTCGTGGCTCTACGACAAACTTTATGTTGGACATGCTCCAATTGACGTAATGCTTTCCACTTTTCAAGGGGGCGCTGCAGCAACATTTCTTTACCGACATCTACGAAACCTATATGTAATTCAATTTTGCACATTTCTGAATTTTGAGCAAAATTTGGTGATTTCGTAAATGTTCAGGGGGTCAAATTTTTAGCTCAAAGAGCAGGAGAAGAAAAATTAATTAGAAAAAAAATTAAAGCCGCAAGCGGCATCTAAAGGCCCTCGCCACGGGCATGTCCAGTAGAAGTATGTCCATCGTTCAGCAGGTGGTGTTCTACCACCAAATTTCAATGTCCTTCTGATGAATGGGTGTAGGCCTGGGAGATTGACACTGATTCAAATTTGTGCAATCTTTGTTCGTAGTCCGACTAAAGAAATTTGTGTGGTAAGTAAATCTGTAGGGGGCGCTATGCAGCTAAAATTAAATTTCTTCTGTTGATGGGTGTAGGCCTGTGAGATTGACCACTGAGTCAAATTTGAGCCAAATCGGTGTTCGTATGTCCGAATTGATGCAATTTTCATGAAGGTAAATTTGTAGGGGGCACTGTTGAGCGAATGGCAATTTCTTTGATAAACGGGTTTTAGGCTTGGGAGATTGAACAACTGATTCAAATGTTGAGGCCAAACTGATGTTTGTATGTCTGAAGTGAAGTAATTTTCGTAAAGGTAAAATTGTTGGGGGCGCTATAGCGCCAAATTTCACATTTTTCTGACAATGGATGTAGGCCTGAGAGGATAGACGTCTGAGTCAAATTTCAGCCAAATTGGTGTTCGTATGTCCGAACTGAAGCAATTTTAATAAAAAAAATTGAAAAAAAACTTGTAGGGGGCGCTGTAGTGCAAAATTTCAGTTTCTTTGACAAATATGTGTAGGCCTGGGAGACAGATTTCTGAGTCAAATTTGAGTCAAATCAGTGTGCGTATGTCCTGAACTGATGTCATTTTTGTAAATGTACATTTGTAGGGGGCGCTATTGTGCGAAATTTCAATTTCTTTTAATAAATGGGTGTAGCCTGGGAGATAGACTTCTGATTGAAATTTAAGCCAAATCTGTGTCTGTATGTCCGAGCTGAAGCAATTTTTGTAAAGGTAACTTTGTAGGGAGGTGCTATAGCGCAAAATTTAAATTTCTTCCAATAAACAAGTGTAGGCCTGGGAGATTGACAACTGATTCAAATTTGAGCCAAATCGGTGATTTTATGACCAAACTGAAGCAAGATTTGTAAAGGCAAATTTCTGAAAAAACTTCGCAAACTTTGTGACCACCTTGCACAAAAACTATAAAACTGATCCCAAAAATTCAGCTAACTTTTGATGCCCCACGTCTCTAGATACTGTACACCACAGGTGTCAAACATGCGGCCCGGGGGCCAAACCCGGCCTGCCAAAGGGTCCAATCCGGCCCGTAGGATGAATTAGTGAAATGCAAAAATTACACAGAAGATATTAACAATCAGTGGTGTAAAAATCATTTTAACCCTTTCATGCATACTGGTCACTACAGTGGAAAGTTACTCTCCAGCGGTTCTTCTTATATATTCATGGGTTTTGTTGTTTTAGTTCCATATCAGCAACACAGTGGACATTTATGCACCATCCCATAATACACTGACATTCATACCGTTACTGTAACGTTGCTGTTCTTGATAAACCTGATTCTGCACTAACATGTTTGAGTTTAAATCAATTGCTAATTATTAGTAGACTGTAATTTAAAAGTTTTCTAATCAAAAGATGTTTGGTTTTTTTTGCATATTATTTCCATAAGTGAGTAATAACTAATATTAGAGTATGTTAAAATGTGAGAAAACATCGGATTAGCTGCATTGAAAATTTTTTTGGTTTATAGTTTTTGCACAGTTTATCACTTTCTCATATTATGTTTTAAATACATGTTTCTTTGCTTCAAAAATTAAACAGATGTCACCCAAATCAGTGGACATTTTGTGTAACTCATGAAAAATAAGTTATTTAAAAAAAAAAACATCAATCTCATTGGTTTTTTCATGCCTAAAGAGGAATAAAAAAAAAAAAAATAGGAAAAACATCTTGACTAAGGTTCTCATAATTCATGCATCAAAGGGTTAATTCAGGTTCCACATACGGAACAATTAGATCTCAGTTGGGTCAGACCAGTAAATAATATCATAATAACCTATAAATAATGACACTACAGATTTTATCTTTGTTTTAGAGTAAAAAAAAAAAGTAAAATTACATGAAAGTGTGTACATTAACAAACTATCCTTTTACAAAAAGGTGAATAACCTGAACAAATATGAACATCCTGAAATGTCTTAACACGAGTAAATGCAATTTTACCAATATTCTGCCTGTTACTAAATGTTTTGTGTATTTGTAATTGTAATGTAAGTTGTAATAGATGTGTAACTGATCAAATGAGGCAGAATAGTGTTAAAATGCACTGTTTTTCTTAAGACATTTCAAGTTTTTCATGTTTTTCAGATTTTTATGGAAACATTGTAGATGTAAACATTATAATGTAATTTTACTTTTTTTTTTTACTCCGGCCCACTTGAGATCATATTGGGATGAATGTGGCCTCTGAACTAAAAGGAGTTTGACACCCCTGCTGTACACCAGTTCTGAGCTCATTCGGCCAAACACCCAAGGAGGAGGTAGTTAAAATGCGACATCAGCAAAAACGCTGGCTCAGCATTTTGGAAATTTCAATCCAATATGGCTGACTAAGGGTTGGTTTAGGGGCGTGGCCACAACAATATTTTTTGTTTATCTCATGATGAATCTGTGTACCGATTTTCGTGGCTCTACGACAAACTTTACGTTGGACGCGCTCCATTGGCGTAATGCATTTACACTTTTCAAGGGGGCGCTGCTGCAACATTTCTTTACTGACATCTATGAAACCTATATGTAAATTCAATTTTGCACATTTCTGAATTTTGGGCAAAATTTGGTGAGTTTTCGTAAATGTTCAAGGGGTCAGATTTGAGCTCAAGCACAGGAGAAAGAAAAATTAAAGCCGCAAGCGGCATCTAAAGGCCCTCACCACGGGCACGTCCAGTACAAGTATGCCCATCATTCAGCAGGTGGTGCTCGAGCACCAAATTTCAATGTCTTCTGATGAATGGGTGTAGGCTTTGGAGATTAACAAATGATTCAATTTGAGGCAAATCATTGCTCGTATGTCCGAACTAAGGAAATTTTTGTATAAGTAAATCTGTAGGGGGCGCTATGCAGTTAAAATTAAATTTCTTCCATTGAATGGGTGTAGGCCTGCGGGATATACCCACTGAGTCAAATTGAGCCAAATCAGTGTTCGTATGTCCAAATTGATGCAATTTTCGTGAAGGTAAATTTGTAGGGGGCACTATTTAGCAAAATGGCATTTTCTTTTGATAAATGGGTGCAGGCCTGGGAGATTGACAACTGTTTCAAATTTGAGCCAAATTGGTGTTCGTATGTCTGACGTGAAGTAATTTTCGTAAAGGTAAAATTGTAGGGGGCACTATAGCTTCAAATTTTTCTGATGAATGGTGTAGGCCTGGGAGATAGACGTCTGAGTCAAATTTGAGCCAAATTGGTGATCGTATGTCCGAACTGAAGCAATTAATAAAAAAAGTAAAAAAATTGTAGGGGGCGCTGTAGTGCAAAATTTCAGTTTCTTTTGACAAATAGGTGTAGGCCTGGGAGACAGATGTCTGAGTCAAATTTGAGCCAAATTGGTGTTCATATGTCCTAAGTAAGGTCATTTTGAAAAGGCAACATGGTAGGAGGCGCTATAAGGGCCCTATAGTGCAAAATTTAAATTTCTTCCAATAAATGGTTGTAGGCCTGGGAGATTGACCAATGATTCAAATTTGAGCCAAATCAGTGATTGTATGACCAAACTGAAGCAAGATTTCTAAAGGCATATTTCTGAAAAAACTTCGCAAAGTTTATGACCTCCTGCACAAAAACGGTAAAACTTATCCCAAAAATTCGGCTAACTTTTGATGCCCCATTCCTCTAGATACTATACACCATTTTTAGCTCATTCAGCCAAACACACAAGGAGGAGGTAGTTAAAGTACGACGTCAGCGAAAACACTGACTCAGCATTTTGGAAAATTCAATCCAATATGGCTCACTTTTGGTTGGTTTTGGGGCGTGGCCATAATAATATTTTTTGTTTGTCTCCTCATGATGAATCAGTGTATTGATTTTTGTGGCTCTACGACAAACTTTACGTTGGATGTGGTCCCATTGACGTAATGTATTTCCACGTTTCAAGCGGGCGCTGTCTCAACATTTCTTTACTGACATCTACGAAACCTATATGTAAATTCAATTTTGCACATTTCTGAATTTTGGGTAAAATTTGGTGAGTTTTCGTAAATGTTCAGGGGGTCAAAATTAAGGTCAAAGTGCAGGAGAAGGAAAAATAAGACAGAAAAAAAATTAAAGCCGCAAGCGGCATCTAAAGTCCCTCGCCAAGGGCACGTCCAGTAGAAGTATGCCATTGTTCAGCAGGTGGCGCTCTAGCACCAAATTTCAGTGTCTTCTGATGAATGGGTGTAGGCCTGGGAGATTGACAACTGATTCAAATTTTAGGGAAATCATTGCTCGTATGTCCGAACTAAGGAAATTTTTGTATAAATAAATCTGTAGGGGGCGCTATGCAGCTAAAATTCAATTTCTTCCTTTGAATGGGTGAAGGCCTGCAAGATGTACCACTGAGTCAAATTTGAGCCAAATCGGTGTTCATATGTCCGAGGTGATGCAATTTTCATGAAGGTGAATTAGTAGGGGGCGCTAGTGAGCGAAATGGCAATTTATTTTAATGAATGGGTGTAGGCCTGGGAGATTAACAACTGATTCAAATTTGAGCCCAGTTGGTGTTCGTATGTCTGAAGTAAAGTAATTTTCGTAAAGGTAAAATTGTAGGGGGCGCTATAGCTTCAAATTTCAAATTTTTCTGATAAATGGGTGTAGGCTTTAGAGATAGAAGTCTGAGTCAAATTTGAGCCAAATTGGTGTTCGTATGTCCGAACTGAAGCAATTTTAATAAAAAAATTAAAAAAAAAACTTGTAGGGGGCACTGTAGTGCGAAATTTCAGTTTCTTTTGACAAGTAGGTGTAGGCCTGGGAGACAGATGTCTGAGTCGAATTTGAGCCAAATCGGTGTTCGTATATCCGAACTGGTGTCATTTTGTAAATGTACATTTGTAGGGGGCGCTATAGTGCGAAGTTTCAATTTATTTTAATAAATGGGTGTAGGCCTGGGAGATGGACGCCTGAGTCAAATTTAGCCAAATCGGTGTTCGTATGTCTGAGCTGAAGCAATTTTTGTAATGGTAAATTCACAAAGAAACTTTGCAAAGTTTGCGACGTTGTCACACAAAAATGGTGACACCAATCCCCAAAATTTGGCTAACTTTTGATGCCCCACTTCTCTAGATACAGTACACCGATTTTGAGCTCATTTGGCAAAACGGCCAAGGAGGAGATAGTTCAAATACGACGTCAGCGAAAACGCTGACTCAGCATTTTGGAAATTTCAATCCAATATGGCCGACTTCCGGTTGGTTTAGGGGCATGGCCCCAATAATATTTTTTGTTCGTCTCCTCATGATGAATCTGTGTACCGATTTTCGTGGCTCTACGACAAACTTTATGTTGGACGTGCTCCCATTGACGTAATGCATTTCCACTTTTCAAGGGGGCAGCGCTGTTCAGGCAACTGTTCAGGGGGTCAAAATTGAGCTCAAAGCGCAGGAGAAAGAAAAATAAGACAAAAAAAAAAAATTAAAGCCGCAAGCGGCATCTAAAGGCCCTCACCAAGGGCACGTCCAGTGGAAGTATGCTCATCGTTCAGCTGGTGGCGCTCTAGCACCAAATTTTGTGTCTTCTGATGAATGGGTGTACGCCTGAGAGATTGACAATTGACTCAAATTTGAGACAAATCAGTGTTCGTATGTCCGAACTGAACAAATTTTTGTATAAATAAATCTGTAGGGGGCGTTATGGAGCCAAAATTCAATTTGTTCCATTGAATGGGTGTAGGCCTGCAAGATGTACCGCTGAGTCAAATTTGAGCCAAATTGGTGTTTGTATGTCTGAAGTAAAGTAATTTTCGTAAAGGTAAAATTGTAGGGGGTGCTATAGCGCCAAATTGCAATTTTTTCTGATATATGGGTGTAGGCCTGAGAGATCGACATCTGAGTAAAA
This sequence comes from Sphaeramia orbicularis, assembly GCF_902148855.1. NCBI lineage: Eukaryota > Metazoa > Chordata > Actinopteri > Kurtiformes > Apogonidae > Sphaeramia > Sphaeramia orbicularis. Next base: position 6,536,353 of record NC_043978.1, on the reverse strand, counting down.
TTTGAGCCAAATTGGTGTTCGTATATCTGAAATGAAGTAATTTTCGTAAAGGTAAATTTGTAGGGGGCGCTATGGCACCAAATTTCAAATTTTTCTGATAAACGGGTGTAGGCCTGGGAGATAGACATCTGAGTCAAATTTGAGCCAAATCGGTGTTCGTATGTCCAAACTGAAGCAATTTTAATAAAAAAATATTAAAAAATTTTGTAGGGGGCGTTGTAGTGCAAAATTTCTATTTCTTTCTATAAATGGGTGTAGGCCTGGGAGACAGATGTCTGAGTCAAATTTGAGCCAAATCGGTGTTCGTATGTCCCAACTGAAGCAATTTTAATTAAAAAAAATTAAAATTTTTTGTAGGGGGCGCTGTAGTGCAAAATTTCAGTTTCTTTTGACAAGTACGTGTAGGCCTGGGAGACAGATGTCTGAGTCAAATTTGAGCCAAATCGGTGTTCGTATGTCCGAACTGTTGTCATTTTGTAGATCTACATTTGTAGGGGGTGCTATAGTGCAAAATTTCAATTTATTTCAATAAATGGGTGTAGGCCTGGGAGATGGACGTCTGAGTCAAATTTCAGCCAAATCGGTGTTTGTATGTCTGAGCTGAAGCAATTTTTGTGATGGTAAATTTTCGAAAAAACTTTGCAAAGTTTGCAACCTCGTCGCACAAAAACGGTGACACCGATTCAAAAAATTCGGCTAACTTTTGATGCCCCACTTGTCTAGATACTGTACACCGATTTTGAGCTCATTTGGCCAAACGGCTTAGTCGGAGATAGTTAAAATACAACGTCAGCGAAAACGCTGACTCAGCATTTTGGAAATTTCAATCCAATATGGCCGACTAAGGGTTGGTTTTGGGGCATGGCCATAATAATATTTTTGTTTGTCTCCTCATGATGAATCTGTGTACCGATTTTCGTGGCTCTATGACAAACTTTATGTTGGACGCGGGTCCCATTGGCGCAATGCATTTCCACTTTTCAAGGGGGCGCTGCCGCAACATTTCTTTACCGACATCTATGAAACCTATATGTAAATTCAATTTCTCGCACTCCTGAATTTTGGGCAAAATTTGGTGAGTTTTCGTAAATGTTCAGGGGGTCAAAATTGAGCTCAAAGCGCAGGAGAAAGAGAAAAAAAAAAAAAAAATCTGAGCAAGAACAATATAGCCGTTTCTATGGCAACCACATATTTGGCCTTATTTGAAAGCTCTCGAGCTCCCCCACATGTTTGTGGGGTCAGATGTCACGTGTCGTGCACTTACACCCACATGACTGACCCCGAGTGGGCGTGTCCCATTGACTCCCATTCATTCTGAGCAGGTGTAAATATGCGATTTGTGCACATGTCATGTACATCGTCGGAAAGGTCTCAGTGCTGTGAATGTGAATATGTGTGAGAGTGGCGACAGTGGCGAAAGGCGACCGCGTCACTGGCAATTTTGTCCCCATGTGCCCACTGCAGACTCAATAGGCCCTGCGCCGGCTTTACTCGGCTCGGGCCTAATAATAATCTGAGCAAGAACAATATAGGCGTTTCCGTGGCGACCACATATTTGGCCTTATTTGAAAGCTCTCGAGGTCCCCCACAGATATGTGGGGTCAGATGTCACGTGTCGTGCACTTACACCCACATGACTGACCCGAGTGGGGCGTGTCCCATTGACTCCCATTCATTCTGAGCAGGTGTAAATATGCGATTTGTGCACATGTCATGTACATCGTCGGAAAGGTCTCAGTGCCGTGAATGTGAATATGTGTGAGAGTGGCGACAGCGGCGAAAGGCGACCGCGTCACTGGCGATTTTGTCCCCATGCGCCCACTGCAGACTCAATAGGCCCTGCGCCGGCTTTACTCGGCTCGGGCCTAATAATAATAATCTGAGCAAGAACAATAAAGCCGTTTCTATGACAACTACGTATTTGCCCTTTTTGAAAGTTCTCGAGGTCCCCCACATGTCTGTGGGGTCAGATGTCACGTGTCGTGCACTTAAACCCATGTGACTAACCCCGAGTGCGCGTGTCCCATTGACTCCCATTCATTCTGAGCAGGTGTAAATATGCGATTTGTGCACATGTCATATACATCGTCGGAAAGGTCTCAGTGCCGTGAATGTGAATATGTGTGAGAGTGGCGACAGTGGCGAAAGGCGACCGCGTCACTGGCAATTTCGTCCCCATGCGCCCACTGCAGACTCATATAGGCCCTGCGCCGGCTTTACTCAGCTCGGGCCTAATAAAGAATTAAAGCCGCAAGCGGCATCTAAAGGCCCTCGCCAAGGGCACGTCCAGTAGAAGTATGCTCATCGTTCAGCAAGTGGCGGTCTAGCTCCAAATTTTGTGTTTTTTGATGAATGGGTGTAGGCCTGGGAGATTGACAATTGACTCAAATTTGAGACAAATCAGTGTTCGTATGTCCGAACTGAAAAAAAAAATTTGTATAAATAAATCTGTAGGGGGCATTATGGAGCCAAAATTCAATTTGTTCCATTGAATGGATGTAGGCCTACGAGATGTACCACTGAGTCAAATTTGAGCCAAATTGGTGTTCGTATGTCTGAAGTAAAGTAATTTTCGTAAAGGAAAAATTGTAGGGGGCGCTATAGCGCCAAATTTCAATTTTTTTCTGATATATGGGTGTAGGCCTTAGAGATAGACATCTGAGTCAAATTTGAGCCAAATTGGTATTCGTATGTCCGAACTGATTAAAAAAAAAAAAACTTGTAGGGGCGCTGTATTGCGAAATTTCAGTTTCTTTTGACAAATAGGTGTAGGCCTGGGAGACAGATGTCTGAGTCAAATGTGAGCCAAATTGGTGTTTGTATCTCCGAACTGATTTCATTTTTGTAAATGTACAGTAGTAGGGGGCGCTATAGTGCGAAATTTCAATTTCTTTTAATAAATGGGTGTAGGCCTAGGAGATGGACGTCTGAGCCAAATTTCAGCCAAATCGGTGTTTGTATGTCTGAGCTGAAGCAATTTTTGTAATGGTAAATTTGCGAAGAAACTTTGCAAAGTTTGCGACGTTGTCAAACAAAAACGGTGACACCAATCCAAAAAATTCAGCTTACTTTTGATGCCCTACTTCTCTAGATACTGATTCTGATGAATGGGCGTAGGCCTGGGAGATTTTACAATTGACTCAAATTTGAGACAAATCAGTGTTCGTATGTCCAAACAAGAGAAATTGTTGTATAAGTAAATCTGTAGGGGGCACTTTGCAGCTAAAATTAAATTTCTTCTGATAAATGGGTGTAGGCCTGGGAGATTGACAACTGATTCAAATTTGAGCCAAGTTGGTGGTCGTATATCTGAAGTGAAGTAATTTTCGTGAAGGTACATTTGTAGGGGGCGCTATGGTACCAAATTTCAAATTTTCTGATAAATGGGTGTAGGCCTGGAGATAGACATCTGAGTCAAATTTGAGGCAAATCGGTGTTCGTATGTCCGAACTGATGTCATTTTTGTAAATGTGCATTTGTAGGGGGCGCTATAGTGCGAAATTTCAATTTCTTTTAATAAATAGGTGTAAGCCTTGGAGATAGACGTCTGAGTCAAATTTCAGCCAAATCGGTGTTTGTATGTCTGAGCTGAAGCAATTTTTGTGATGGTACATTTTCGAAAAAACTTCGCAAAGTTTGCAACCTTGTCGCACAAAAACGGTGACACCGATTCAAAAAATTCGGCTAACTTTTGATGCCCCACTTCTCTAGATACTGTACACCGATTTTGAGCTCATTCGGCCAAACGGCTTAGTAGGAGATAGTTAAAATACAACGTCAGCGAAAACGCTGACTCAGCATTTTGGAAATTTCAATCCAATATGGCCGACTAAGGGTTGGTTTAGGGGCGTGGCCATAATAATATTTTTTTTTTGTCTCCTCATGATGAATCTGTGTACTGATTTTCGTGGCTCTATGACAAACTTTATGTTGGACGCGGTCCCACTGGCGGCAATGCATTTCCACTTTTCAGGGGGCGCTGCCGCAACATTTCTTTACCGACATCTACGAAACCTATATGTAAATTCAATTTGCACATTTCTGATTTTAGGCAAAATTTGGTGAGTTTTCGTAAATGTTCAGAGGGTCAAAATTGAGCTCAAAGCGCAGGAGAAGGAAAAATAAGACAAAAAAAAAAAAAAATAATAATAATAATAATCTGAGCAAGAACAATATAGCCGTTTCCATGGTAACCACATAGTTGCCTTATGTTAAGCTCTCGAGGTCCCCCGCATGTCTGTGGGGGTCAGATGTCACGTGTCATGCACTTTCACCCACATGACTGACCCCGACTTGGCGTGTCCCATTGACTCCCATTCATTCTGAGCAGAGTGTAAATAGGCGACTTGTGCACATGTCATGTACATCGTCGGAAAGGTCTCAGATGCTGTGAATGTGAATATGTGTGAGAGTGGCGACAGTGGCAAAAGCGACCGTGTCACTGGCGATTTCGTCCCATAGCGCCCACTGCAGACTCAATAGGCCCTGCGCCGGCTTTACTCGGCTCAGGCCTAAAAAAAAAATAAAAAAATTTGTAGGGGGTGCTGTAGTGCAAAGTTTCAGTTTCTTTTGACAAATAGGGTGTAGGCTTGGGAGACAGATGTCTGAGTCAAATTTGAGCCAAATCGTGTTCTTACGTCCGAACTGATGTCATTTTGTAAATGTACATTTGTAGAGGGGCGCTATAGTGCGAAATTTCAATTTCTTTTCAATAAATGGCTGTAGGCCTGGGAGATAGACGTCTAATTTAAATTTGAGCCAAATCGGTGATTTTATGACCAAACTGAAGCAAGATTTGTAAAGGCAAATTTCTGAAAAAAACTTTGCAAATTTTGCGACCTCCTTGCACAAAAACGGTAAAAACTGATCCCAACAATTTGGCTAACTTTGATGCCCCACTTCTCTCGATACTGTATCACGATTTGAGCTCATTTGGCCAAACGGCCAAGGAGGAGATAGTTAAAAATACGACGTCAGCGAAAACGCTGACTCAGCATTTTTGAAAATTTCAATCCAATGTGGCCGACTTCTGGTTCGTTTAGGGGCGTGGCCACAATAATATTTTTGTTTCTCCTCCTCATGATGAATCTGTGTGCCAATTTTGTGGCTCTTCGACAAACTTACGTTGGACATGTTCCCATTGACGTAATACATTCCACTTTTCAAGGGGGCGCTGCCGCAACATTTCTTTACCGACATCTACGAAACATATATGTGAATTAAATTTGCACATTTCTGAATTTTGGGCAAACGTTGGTGAGTTTTTGTAAATTTCAGGGGGTCAAAATTGAGCTGAAAGCGCAGGAGAAAGAAAAATTAAGCCGCAAGCGGCATCTAAAGGCCCTCGCCACGGGCACGTTCAGTAGAAGTATGTCCATCATTCAGCAGGTGGCGCTCTAGCGCCAAATTTCAATGTCTTCTGATGAATGGGTGTAGGCCTGGGAGATTGACAACTGATTCAAATTTGAGGTAGATCTTTGGTTTTATGTCCAAACTAAAGAAATGTTAGTAGAAGTAAATCTTTAGGGGGTGCTATGCATCTAAATTGAATTTGAATTGAATTTCTTCCTTTGAATGGGTGTAGACCCTGCGAGATTTACCACTGAGTCAAATTTGAGCCAAATCGGTGTTCCGTAGTGGTTGAATTAATGCAATTTTCATGAAGGTAACTTTGTAGGGGGAGCTATTTAGGCGAAATTTCGTTTTCTTTTGATAATGGGTGTAGGCCTGGGAGATTGTAAAACTGATTCAAATTTGAGCCAAATTGGTGTTTGTATGTCTAACGGGAAGTAATTTCGTAAAGGTAAAAGTTGGTAGGGGTGCGATTTCACCGAATTTCAAATTTTCTGATAAAGTGGGTGTAGGCCTGAGAGATAGACGTCTGAGTCAAATTTGAGCCAAATCGGTGTTCATATCTCCGAACTTAAGCAATTTGAATAATAAAACAAAAAAATATTACAAATTTTGTAGGGGGCCGACTAAGGGTTGGTTTAAGGGCGTGCCATAATAAATTTTTTGTTTGTCTTTTCATGATGAATCTGTATACCGATTTTCGTGGCTCTACGACAACTTTATGTTGGACGAGCTCCTTTTGGCGCAATGCATTTCCACTTTTCAAGGGGGTGCTACCACAACATTTCTTTACCGACCTCTACGAAACCTATATGTAAATTCAATTCCTCGCACTTCTGAATTTTAGGCAAAATTTGGTGAGTTTTCGTAAATGTTCAGAGGGTCAAAATTGAGCTCAAGAGCAGGAGAAAAAAAATTATTACAGAATCTGAGCAAGAACAATATAGCTGTTTCTATGGCAACCACATATTTGGCCTTATTTGAAAGCTCTCGGCTCCCCCACATGTCTGTCTTAGTGCCGTGAATGTGAATATGTGTGATAGTGGCGAAAGGCGAACCGCGTCACTGGCGAGTTTTTCCCCTGTGCCCACTGCAGACTCAATAGGCCCTGCGCCGGCTTTACTCGGCTCGGGCCTAAAAATAAATAAAAATAATAAACTGAGCAAGAACAATATAGCCGTTTCCGTGGCAACTACATATTTGCCTTATTTGAAAGCTCTCGAGCTCCCCCACATGTCTGTTGGGTCAGATGTCACTTGTCGTGTACTTACACACACGTGACTGACCCCGACTGGGCGTGTCCCATTGACTCCCATTCATTCTGAGCAGGTGTAAATATGCAATTTGTGCACATGTTCTGTACATCTTCGGAAAGGTCCCAGTGGCGGTGAATGTGAATATGTGTGAGAGTGGTGACAGTGGCGACAGGCAACCGCGTCACTGGCGATTTCGTCCCCATTGTGCCCACTACAGACTCAATAGGCCTTGCGCAGGCTTTACTGGGCTTGGGCCTAATTAGAGCAAAAAAATATTACTTATCACACAATTATTTCTTCACTCACAAATTTGACGGTGTTTTCCTCATGGCACTACAACGTCCCATGTGGACTAAGGACTAAGCTGAGCATGTTCAGAGTGAATTAGGTGAGTCCTAAGTTGTTCCTGATTGGAGCAATTGCAAGAGTTACAACTGACCCATGTTACAACTTTCCCCGGTGTTCCCTACACTATTAACACCCAGCCTGCCTGCAAAATGAAACTGTGAGGTAGACAGGAAGTGCATGGACTGGTGTGGTGTGGTGGGGGTTGAATGCTTCATAAGAACAGGAGTCCGTGATTTCGGGGGGGGGGTAGCGGTCCATCCTGCGTCAGAGTATGCAGTAGTGGTCCGTGATTTTCGCCAGTGGGGGGGGGGGGGGGGGGGGGGGGGGGGTGGGTTGGAGTAGGAGCAGGGGGGATTATCATTAGGTCTTGTGATAATGTGATTGTGTGTTGTTGGGGTGATAGTGTCATTGTCCGAGCAGGAGTGAAAGTGAAACTAACTCGCTTTCCTGTTCATCGGACTCCGTGTCGCCACACACAGGAGCAGTGAGCAACAGAATCTCCGCACAGCAAAAAGTTAATACATCGGCCACATCGGCTACATTTTGGCCGATGTTGATTAATTGTGAAGCGCTATAATGGGCCCGATTAATCGCCGGCTGATTAATCGGTCAGGCTCTACAACACAACAGGTCACATGACATACATAATGATCAATGAATAACCAATTGAGGACTTGCAGCTGACGTCACTGATCATGTGATTGTTGTTTAGACTGCCATATTGGTAGGCATGCTATCTAGATCCAGAAGTCAGAACTGGTTTCTTTGAAAATGTGTTTTTCTTTGGACTCGTATTTTGTGTGTTTTGTTATTTGCGAGTATGTCTGCTTGTGATAAAGGCACCATAGATGAGTTTCATGTTTACTAACAACAGTGAGGCACATTCAACTTCGGAGGCAAAAACACGAGTACCAGCTACCAGCCGGCTCACATCAGCCGCGTACACCTCCATGCTCTCCCCCGAACTCGTGAACTAGCTGATATGTAGCTCTAAAACAGTCCATTAACTGTCCAATCCCATCTTCTCTTCACGGCCGCGTAATTTGACTTGACCGCATCGGGAAGGTGCTGTCCCATAGTAGAAAAGCGGACTTGCACGACGGGTGGGGAATATTGTCACCAGCTCCCCGCTGAACTCACCGGTGTCGCCCGCCGTAGCTCTGACTGCCACTTCCAGCAAAGGGAGCAGGTAGATCCACAATCACTCTCTCTCTATAGGGTGATAGGCCAGGGGAAGCTCTCGTGGTAGGTTTAAAGGGGTCTTCATCACCGTACCACATGATTACAATTCTTTTTTTCCACGCCGCTAAGCACAACAGATACGCAGGCTAACTATATTGAGAAGCTACGCTAACTGCGATTATAACTATAAACACTGGTCTGCAGAACAGAACCACCGCTGCTACCAGTGGAACCGAGCGGTCTTTCTGCCTAACTTAAAATTGGTGAAAGCTAAGTAATAAACGGCAGTTTAGCAGGTCCATCCTTTAACACGCTACGAACTTGCCGTGACTTCCTCCTCCAAGACTTGATGTATGCATACGTCACATGAAACTCATCTATTGCAACCAACTGCAACACATGTGGTTACCATGATCACACTGCTTAAAGCTTTACGTTATTGTAGATCTACACAGGAGAAAGATAAATATCACAAACAATGGGCAATTGTACAATCCATGGAAAGCTTGCCTACCAATATGGTGTCGTAAATAGAAAACCATGTGATCATGTGACGTGTGCAAAACCTCAATAATCTAGAAAACATCCCATATGAACAAAGTTAGTTTGACAGGCTGGATCCATTTCCCACCGATACGATCAGTCAGCCAATACAGCTCTGATCAGCTGATGGATGTATTGATGAAGCTGATGGGTGTCCACCTGATGGGCCCAGTGCATGATGGGATTTGTGATGCGTGTGCTCTGCAGCCACGGGCGGTGAACGTGGATCTGCAGACAGATGCCACGCTGCAGGTCGACATCTCCGACGCTCTGAGTGAGAGGGACAAGGTCAAATTCACCGTCCACACTAAGGTGAGACTCCACACGCCTGGATGAATGTCTCCATGGCAACAGGCCGCTGGTCACCTGACCTCACTCTTCTGTGTCCACAGAGCACGCTCCCCAACTTCAAGCAGAATGAGTTCTCAGTGGTTCGACAACATGAAGAGTTCATCTGGTTACACGACTCGTTTGTGGAGAATGAAGAGTACGCAGGATACATTGTAAGAAACTAGCAAACATACAACAAATATACACACAAAGAGTACGCAGGACACGTCAGAAGAAACTTGCAAACATACGACAAATATACACCCAAAGATGTACGCAGGACACGTCAGAAAGAAACTTGCAAACATATGATAAATATACACATAAGAGTACGCAGGACACGTCGTAAGAAACTCGCAAACATACGACAAATATACCACAAAGAGTACGCAGGACATGTAAGAAACTCGCAAACATATGACAAATATACACACAAAGAGTACGCCGGACACGTCAGAAGAAACTCGCAAACATACAACAAATATACACGCAGAGTACACAGGATATATCAGAAAAAACTCGCAACATACGACAACTATACACACCAAGAGTACGCAGGACACATCGTAAGAAACTCGCAAACATACGACAAATATACACAAAGAGTACGCAGGACACATTGTAAGAAACTTGCAAACATACGACAAATATACACACAAAGAGTACCCTGGATACATCATAAGAAACTCACAAACATACGACAAATATACACACAGAGTGCGCAGGATATGTCAGAAGAAACTCACAAACATACGACAAATATACACACAAAGAGTACGCAGGGTACGTCGCAAGAAACTCGCAAACATACAATAAATATACACACAAAGAGTACGCAGGATACATCATAAGAAATTCGGCAAACATAGTGAAAACGTTTTTTCCCCATTTTTGGTTTGTGCCATGTTTGTGTTTATTTACCTCTGTTTACCTGTGTTTATCTGTTTGTTTGTTTGTGTGTCTGTGTTTGTTTACCTGTGTTTGTCTGTTGTTTACCTGTTGTTTGTCTGTGTTTACCTGTTGTGTTTGTATGTGTTTGTTTACCTGTTTGTTTACCTGTGTTTGTTTACATGTGGTTGTTTACCTGTGACTCTGTATCTGGCGATGGGGGTCGTTGAGCCCCCTACCGTTGACTACCACCCAATCCACATTGCACCCTGCCCTTACGGCTCCTCAGTGGGTGGTGAGTCCACCGGAGGGTGGGTCCACGTTGCTCTTTCGGGTCTGGGCCCACGTTGCTCTTTCGGGCTGGGCCCGGCTGGGCCCTGTGGGTAAAGCCCGGCCACCAGGCACTCACTTCCAAGCCCCAACCCCAGGCCTGGCTCCAGGGTGGGGCCCCAGCTGCGGCCGTACTGAGCGACATCACGAGTCCTTAGGTGTTTTGTCTTCATAAGGGCTTCTGAACTGGTCTTAGGTCTGCCCGTTACCTAGGACACTGTTTGCCTTGGGAAGCCCTACCAGGGGTATGAAGCCCCCGACAACATAGCTCCTGGGATCATTCGTGGTGCTCAAACTCCCCACCCCACGGTAGGTGCCAGTTCAAGGGGGAGATGTGTGACTCCAGCAGGGTTGCCCTTTGTCACCGGTTCTGTTCATAATTTTATGGAAAGAATTTCTAGGCGCAGCCAGGGGCCGGAGGGGGTCCGGTTTGGAGACCACAGGATTTCATCACTGCTTTTTACAGATGATGTTGTCCTGTGGCCTCATTGAACCTGGACCTTCAGTGTGCCCTGGGGCATTTGCCAGCTGAGTGTGAAGTGAGTGGGATGAGGATCAGCACCTCCAAATCTGAGGCCTGGTTCTTGACCGGAAAAAGGTGGTTTGCCCTCTCCAGGTTGGCGGAGAGTCTTTGCCCCAAGTGGAAGAGTTTAAGTATCTTGGGGTCTTGTTCACGAGTGAGGGAAGGATGGAGCGTGAGATTGACAGCTGGATCGGTGCAGGCGTCTACAGTGATGCAGTCACTGTATCGGTCAGTTGTGGTAAAGAAGGAGCTGAGCTGAGAGACAAAGTTCTCGATTTACCGGCCAACCTACGTTCCTACCCTCACCTATGTCATGACCCAAAGCTCATGACCAAAAGGACAAGATACAAGCGGTCGAAATGAGATACCTCCCCAGGGTGGCTGGGCACACCCTTAGGGATAGGGTGAGGAGCTCAGCCACCAGGGAGGAGCTTGGAGTAGAGCCGCTGCTCCTCCACATCGAGAGGGGCCAGCTGAGGTGGCTCGGGCATCTGCTTGGGATGCCTCCTGGATGCCTCCCTGGGGAGGTGTTCCAGGCATGTCCTGCCGGGAGGAGGCTTCGGGAAGACCCAGGACACGTTGCAGAGACTGTCTCTCGGCTGGCCTGGGAACGCCTCGGGGTCTCCCCGGAAGAGCTGGAGGCGGTGTCTGGGGAGAGGGAAGTCTGGGCATCCCTGCTAAGACTGTTGCCCCCGCGACCCGGCCTCAGATAAGCAGCAGATAATGGATGGATGGATGATGGATGCATGGACGCTAACCTGTGTTTGTTTACATGTGTTTTGTTTACCTGTGTTTGTTATCTGTGTTTGTTTGCCACAGATCCCCCCTGCCCCCCCCAGACCAGACTTTGATGCATCCAGGAGAAGTTGCAGAAGTTGGGGGAGGGGAGGGGTCAATGACCAAGGAGGAGTTTACCAAGATGAAGCAGGAGCTGGAGGCGTGAGTGACACAGACACACAAATATACACACATACACACTCACACCATACACACACACACAGACACACACACCAGTACCACACTGATTCTGCCCTGACTGGCCTGTTACCACGGTAACCCCTCTGTCTGTCTGTCTTTCTGTTTGTTTTTGTTTATTTCTTCAGAGAGTACCTGGCCATCCTTTAAGAAGACGGTGGCCATTGCACGAGGTCTTCCTGTGTCGTGTGGCGGCGCATCCTGTCCTCAGGAAAGACCTGAACTTCCACGTGTTCCTGAGTACAACCAGGACGTGAGTACAGGGAGTTACACTGTTAGCACACCATTAGCACGACACCGTTAGTACACTGTTAGCACACTGTTAGCACACTGTTAGCACACCATTAGTACACTGTTAGCACACCGTTAGAACACTGTTAGAACACTATTAGTACACCATTAGAACACCGTTGGCACACATTTAGTATACCATAATAGTACACCGTTAGAACACTGTTAGAACACCGTTATAGCACACTGTTAGCACACATTTAGTACACCATTAGAACACTGTTAGCACACCATTATAGTACATCGTTAGTGCACTGTTAGCACACCGTTAGGATACCATTAGCACACCGTTAGAACACCGTTATTACACCATTAGCACACCGTTGTTACACCATTAGCACACTGTTAGGACACTGTTAGCACACCGTTGTTACACCATTAGCACACCGTTAGAACACAGTTTTTACACCGTTAGTACACTGTTGGCACACCGTTAAAACAGTTAGAACACCATTGTTAACACCGTTAGTAAACCCTTTAGCACAAGCCGTTAGAACACCGTTGTTACACCGTTAGTAAACCCTTTAGCACACCGTTAGAACACCATTAGTACATGTTAGCATACATTTAGTACACCGTTAGCACACATTTAGTACACTGTTAGCACACTGTTAACACACATTTAGTTCACCGTTAGCACACTGTTAGCACACATTTAGTACACTGTTGGCACACATTTAGTAAACCGTTAGCACACATTAGTACACCGTTAGTACACCGTTAGCACTCCGTTAGTCCATTGTTAGTCTATTCTTAGTTCGTTCTTTGTCCAGTATTAATCCACTGTTCGTACCATTCTTAGTCCATTGTTCAACCGATTCTTAGTCCGTTGTTAGTCCATTCTTAGTCCATTGTCTGAATCCAGGTTCTTCCTCTTATCCTGCATCTTTATTCACACTGAACAGGTTTTATTTGGATTTGAACTAATGCGTAACACATCAAATATTAACAAGATGACCGTCGTCCTACATTGACCTCTGACCCTCTGACCTGCAGCTGAGTGTAACGAGGGAAGAACAAGAAGGAGAAGTTGGAGGACTTCTTCAAGAACGTGGTGAAGTCAGCGGATGGCGTCCTGGTGGCCGGGGTCAAGGTGACGCCCACACTGTTGACGTCGGACAGCGTCCTGTGGTTGGTTGTTTAACCTCTAAATGTTTGTTTGTTTTTTGTTTGTTTGCTTCAGGACGTGGACGACTTCTTTGAACACGAGAAGACGTTTCTGTTGGAGTATCACAACAGAGTGAAAGACGCTTCGGCCAAATCTGACCGAATGATCCGCTCACACAAAAGTAAGTCACTCTGTCCTGATGCATGATGGGACATGTAGGAGGCACACATAATACACTGAACTCTGATGATGTGTCCAGGTGCAGCTGACGACATCAACAGAATCGCCTCGTCCCTGTACACGTTAGGAACGCAGGACTCCACGGATCTCTGCAAGTACGGCTGGAACCGCAACACCCAAACCATGACAGCTGAATGTGACGAAGAAACACCCCCAAGAGCACCTGAACGCACCACATAACATTCAAAATCAACACCTTAATGTGTGACAAAGCTCGAACAAAATACCTGAATGCAACTTTCTGATCCCCGACACAAATAGATAATATAACACCTGAATGCACCCCAATGCGTGAATGCAGCACACAGCACCTTCAGCTGTTTGTCAGATGGGAACTTACTGACCTCATGTGTTCTGTGGTTTCAGGTTTTCCTGAAGGTGTCAGAGCTGTTGAGAAAACCAGGGTAAGTGTCCCTTAGTCCGTTTACATCCAATCAGATAATGATGGTGTTTACTGTCCCTACATTAATAGGCCAATCTGTAAACCCTGGTTCAGTTGTTTCAGTCCATTATTGGATTTATTTCACAGTTGGTTTGTACGTAGTAACGTAGAATCCAACTTCCTGTTGTTGTGGTCCCTTGTGTTTGTGTGGTTTTAGTAGTTTTGGCACATGTGCAGATGAACCCAGCTGTTCATCCAAATGGATCTGATTAGACTGTTTACAGGATCAATCATCATCTAATACTGAGCAGAGGATCAGTGTCTGCTCTTTGATTCTGACTCTGGACGATGCGTTTGTTGTTTTCCAGAAAATCGAAGCTCGCGTGGCCGCAGATGAAGACCTGAAACTGGCCGATCTGTTGAAATATTACCTGAGGGAGTCTCAGGCCGCCAAGGTGAGACCATCCATACATGTTTCCTCCAGTGAGGACGCCCTTTTTAAGTTTCTGTTGCCGGTGGTAACCTGCTGACGTCACTTCCTCTAGGACCTGTTTGTACCGCAGGAGCCGGGCTCTGGTGGACTACGAAAACGCCAACAAGGCTCTGGACAAGGCCCGGCCAAAAACAGAGACGTCCTCCAGGCCGAGACCGGACAGCAGCTCTGCTGCCACAAGTTCGAGAAGATCTCTGAGTCTGCCAAGCAAGGTCAGAGGTCAACCCCCTAACCCTACCCCAAGGTCAGAGGTCAACCCCTTAAACCAAGGTCAGAAGTCAACCCCCTAACCCTAACCCAAGGTCAGAGGTCAACCCCCTAACTCTAACCAAGGTCAGAGGTCAACCCCTAACCCAAGGGTCAGAGGTGAACCCCCTAACCCAAGGTCTGAGGTCAACCCCCTAACCCTAAACCCAAGGTCAGATGTCACACCCCTAACCCAAGGTCAGAGGTCAATCCCCCTAACCCAAGGTTAGAGGTCAATCCCCTAACCCAAGGTCAGAGGTCAACCCCCTAACCCTGACCCAAGGTCTCCTGTTCCTGGTCCTGGTCTTTAAATCCTGATCCCAGACCAGTTAGTCTTGAACAGAACCTCCTTCATGGTGTTGGTGCATATGGTTCTGTTGGATCTCCTCAAAGTTGATCATTTTTCTTCTGCTCACAGAACTCATTGACTTCAAGACGAGACGAGTGGCGCGTTCAGGAAGAACCTGGTGGAGCTGGCAGAACTGGAGCTGAAACACGCCAAGGTACCACCTCAGAACTGGGTCAGGACTGGGTCAGACCCAGGTCAGAACTGGATCAGATCAGAGTCAGACCCAGGTTAGGACTGGGTCAGATCAGGTTCAGAAGTGGGTCAGACCCAGGTCAGACTGTGGGTCGATGCTGTTCCATGCTAACGTAGTTCTCTTGTGGTTCTGGACCTGCAGGTGAACCTCCAGCTGCTGCAGAGTTGTCTGGGTGTCCTGAAAGGCAACACTTAACTGTAAGCCCCGCCCTCCTCCAGCTGGACACGCCCCCACCACACAGTCCCGCTCATTTCCAGCTGGACAACGCCCACAATGGCTGGGTGCTGACGAACGGATGAACGACACCGAGAACTCTGGACCAGAGAGAACCCATGAAGAACCCATGAAGAAGGCTTAGAATGACAGGATGTCTGCACCATCCTCATCCCACGCACCTGGATCCACCGGGTCCACCTAGATCCACCAGGTCCACCAGTCAGAACTCTGGTTCTTCTGGACTGGACCAGACCAGACTGTGGTTCCAGTTTCTGGGTCTGGTCTGTCTAGCTTGGTGGATTTGGGTCCTGAGCTGGATCCAGTTGGATCAGAACATGTGAACAGGTCCCAGTTGGGTTTCCATGCTGTAAAAAATGTGTCAGATTTGCCAAATCCTGGACCTGCCCAGACCTCCTGTGGTTCTGTTGGACCCGGGTCTGTCTGGGTTCTGCTTCAGGTCCTGGTTTCCTTGATGCAGTCCATCAGATCTGGATCAGACCCTGACACTCCGTCATTTGTTATAATTCTAAAATCAAAAACAGACTCAAACGAAATCAAAACTGAACTGAAATGAGTTCCACACGTTTGATTTGAATCATCGTCAAACATGTGTTCAAAACAACACAGGATTTTTTACAGCGGGGAACCTGTCCTCTGTCCCTTCACCTTTGGTTTGGCTTTCTGTCTCCTGTCCTTTTATTTTGGTGGTGTCTTTGTCTGTTCTCTGTCTCCTGTTCTTTTATTTTGGTGGTGTCTTTGTCCGCTCTGTCTCCTGTCCTTTTATTTTGGCGGTGTCTTTGTCCGTTCTGGCTCCTGTCCTTTTATTATGGCAGTGTCTTTGTCCCTTCTCTGTCTCCTGTCCTTTATTTTGGCGGTGTCTTTGTCCGTTCTGGCTCCTGTCCTTTTATTTTGGCGGTGTGTGTGGTGCATTCAGGGTCCAGCTCTCGGTTGTGTTCTTATCACTGTCACTAAATAAACAGCCTTGTACATGTTTGTATGAGTTAACTAATGAACGCTAATCCTCTTCCTCCTCTTCCTCCTCCTCTTCCTCCTCCTCTTCCTCCTCCTCTTCTTCCTCTTCCTGCTCCTCCTCGTCACTAACTGTTTCTGATTGGTTGATTTCTCGGTTGCCTTAGCGACGCTCCTGTTGATTTGGTGTAAACAGTTCAAATCTTCTGAATGAAGCTGTTTTTGTTGGTTGTTTTTCACTGTAAATGAATGTTTCTCACTCTTCTGTGACCAAAGCTCCATTAACATTAGCGTTACCGTGGAGACAACGCATCCGAAAACACATGAATACTAAATAAACAGAAGCAGGAAACAGCGGCTGGTGGGTGTTGGTCTGATATGAACTGAATAAACCTTGACAGCACTTTTCTCAAACATTTGGATGCCTTCAGAGGTTTGTGTTGTTTTCACCTGCGCCGCTCTCATCATGATCACGGGTCAGTTTGTGCATAAACAAACTTTGTGGAACCTTCTGGAACCTTTGAGCTGAGATTTCATGTTGTTTCCAGGTTGATGTTGAACACAGCTTAGTTCTGTTGTCATGGAAACATGTACATCACATGTAAATGAAACAGAAGTCAAACAACAGACACACTCATTTAGCGCAACACTATTCTGTACATGTACATATATAGAGGGTCACGGGGTCACAGAGGGTAATGGGGTCACAGGGGGGTCACAGAGGGTAACGGGTAACAGCGTAACGGGGGTAACAGAGGGGTCACTGAGGGTAACGGGGGTGTCATAGAGGGGTCACGGGGGGGTAACAGGGTCTCGTCCTGTCCTCCTCCTCCTCCTCCTGTCCTCCAGGGGGAGCTCTTCCTCCTCTCCCTCCTCAGTTGAACTCCTCTCCAGGCTCCAGTGCTTTTCTCATTCAGTCATAGATCCGCAGTGTGAAGATGAGCTCCATCGGAACCGGGGTGAGTTTTTACCGCAGGGTTTGTGTCAGATTCGGGTTGAAAGTATTCACGGATCAGACGGAGGCGGAAACACTGGAAACACATTCGACTCACAGACGGTTACCGACCATTTACACCCGCACCGTTCGGTCCACTGAGCTCACCGTTAGCATGTTAGCCTGCTGAGTCACAGTGAGGAGCGGATGACATGCTAACACAGGCTAACACATGCTAAAGGAAAACGAAAGTTCAAAGTTGTACTGTTGGTTTTGATTGTATTTGTTTGTTCTAATGGATGGAATGGAAATGTGTTCCATCTGATTGAAGCCTTCGGAGTTTTACAGTCGCACTGACACAGAGCTTTTAAATTAATGAAGCAGAGTTTGCTAACTCTGCAGATGCTAACGGGGTGAAGTTAGCAGCGGTTGGACAAACAGTCCAGTGTTGACTGACTGTATTGGGGTAAATAATTATTAGACTGGTTTGTTTTTTGTTCATGTGGTCTTATTTGTACTATTTGTTCAGTTTATATGTGAGGCCAGTCTACTGATATTTGGATGAATATATCAATATATTCTGTCTGTGTGTGTGTGTTCAGTACGACCTGTCGGCCTCCACCTTCTCCCCTGATGGCCGAGTGTTCCAGGTGGAGTACGCCATGAAGGCCGTGGAGAACAGCAGGTCAGTTTCAGCTCCGTTTCACCACATGCCCTTGAACACACCACGCTCAATCCTGCCCCTGGGTTTCATTCTGTGTGTGTGTGTGTGTGTTCTCGTGTCAGCACCGCCATCGGGATCCGTTGTAAAGACGGCGTTGTGTTCGGGGTGGAGAAACTGGTTCTGTCTAAACTGTACGAGGACGGATCCAACAAACGCATCTTTAATATTGACAGACACGTTGGCATGGTAACCACACTCTTAAGACTCGCTCCTGCTTTGGGTGGAGTCATCCTGCAGAGATTATGTTGTTCGATTTACCAGCACTGGCATCTGACCCATGGGACGTGTGTCCGACCTGTAGGACATGTGTTGGACATTTTGTTTTTTGTGTTTGGATGGTTTCTTTGTGGAGACTTTAGTTCTGCTCTCTGTCTTCATCGTCTGATGTCTTTCTGTCCTCCCTGTCCACCCTGTCCTTTCTCTCCTCTCTGTCCTTCCTGTGTCTCCATAGGCAGTTGCCGGTCTCTTGGCTGACGCTCGTTCTCTCGCTGAAGTCGCCAGAGAAGAGGCATCAAACTTCAGATCAAACTATGGACACGACATCCCACTGAAGGTACGGCCCACCAATCAGAGGCCTCCTGTTGTCCAGTCTGTCCAATCAGAGTCCTCCTGTTATCCAGTCTGTCCAATCAGAGGCCTCCTGTTATCCAGTCTGTCCAATCAGAGGCCTCCTGTTATCCAGTCTGTCCAATCAGAGGCCTCCTGTTGTCCAGTCTGTCCAATCAGAGGCCTCCTGTTGTCCAGTCTGTCCAATCAGAGGCCTCCTGTTATCCAGTCTGTCCAATCAGAGGCCTCCTGTTGTCCAGTCTGTCCAATCAGAGGCCTCCTGTTATCTAGTCTGTCCAATCAGAGGCCTCCTGTTGTCCAGTCTGTCCAATCAGAGGCCTCCTTTTGTCCAGTCTGTCCAATTAGAGACCTCCTCTTGTCCTGTCTGTCCACTGTCAGACAGTGGACGGTTCCGTGACTTGGTTCCATGGTACCAGTTCCACAGCTCAGTGTTTTGGACCATCCATATGTTAGTGCATTTTTTGAGGAGTTCTGACAGATGAATCCAACACAACTGTGCAGATCCAAAAACCGGTCTGTGTGGTGATCTGAGAAGAAGAGCTAATGACACAGACAGAGGAGTCTCACAAACAGCTGACACAGGCCCACAGGTTAGCAAGGCTACGCAACCATTAGCATCTGCAGCACCTCGGCACAGTGGATTCATCTGTCAGAACTCCTCTATATGCACTAACATATGGCTGGTCCAAAACACTGAGCTGTGGAACTGATACGATGGAACCAAGCCACGGAACTGTCCACTGTCTGACAGCGGTGCCGGTACCACAGGTGGCGCTGGTGCCATAGGTGGCGCCGGTACCACAGTTTACACCCCTGTCTGTCTCTTTGACCTTTCCTGTGTCCTGTCCTTTCAGCATCTCTCGGACCGCGTGGCCATGTACGTCCACGCCTACACGCTGTACAGTGCTGTGAGGCCGTTCGGCTGCAGGTCAGTGTCCCACCGTCACCATGGAAACCCCTGACCTGCCCAATCAGTCAGTTTTATTAAATCCGTGTTTTTGTCTCAGTTTTATTCTGGGTTCTTACGACAAAGACGACGGCGCTCAGCTCTACATGGTCGACCCATCGGGAATCTCATATGTGAGTCACAGCCAACACTGGAGCATCATGGGAAAACCCAGAGTGGACCAGGGGGGACCAGAGGACAGACTAACACTGGAGCATCATGGGAAAACCCAGAGGGGTACCAGAGGACAGACTAATGTGGACGTCTGGGTCTGTCCACGGTGGTGGTGGTGGTGGGGGGTTTCATGGACAGACCAATGGTACTGAACTGAAAATGGACTGTCTGAGTCCCCAGATCTGTGGACCGGACTGGACTGGACCCCTGACACCCACTGTTCTGTGTTTGTGAGCTGCAGACCTGCAACTAATGACAATTTTAATAATCAATTAATCTGTAGGTTATTTTAAGAACTAATTAATAATTATTCAATTCTCAATATTGAACCAAAGTAATCGAGTCTGTAGACGAGTCACTGAGGATTACATCCCATCATGGCTTTGGGTTTCCTTAGCCAGCACTAGCCCAATACTTAGACCTGTTCTGGACTAGATCTGGTCTTCACCAGGTCTGACAGGTGCTGTTAGTCTGGAGGTCTGGATGAAACCGGTCTAGATGTTCTGACCAGTGTTGGAGTGAGAACTGGGTTCAAGGAACTGGGGTTAGGTTACCATGGTTACGGACCACCCCACACACATACTACTGTCAACTAGGGTAAGGTTACCATGGTTACGAACCACCACACACACACACTACCATCAACTAGGGTTAGGTTACCATGGTTATGAACCACCACACACACACACACACACACACACACACTACCTTCAACTAGGTTTAGGTTACCGAGGTTACGAACCAACACACGCACACACACTACCATCAACTAGGGTTAGGTCACCATGGTTACTAGGGCATCTCAAAAATCACTTTTCTCTTCAGATCACGGTGTTATTTAAACCAGTTAATCTCCAACATGATAATAGCCCCCACAAAAAATTTCAGCAAAATCCATCAACGTTTGACCCCCCCCCCACACACACACACACACTCTAATTATGAAGGGCCTGTCAAAGAACGCCAAAAACGCTCATTTTAACCCAGAAAATCACATATAATGAGGTCTTAAGTGTCTACAAATTGCTTTATCTGGTATTTTACAGCATCCCTGTAATATTAACTTTATAGGTTATTGTATCAGGTGATATATAGGTGAAAATAAGGTGATTTTAAGATAAAATAACTCAATTATAGGCTAAAAACCTGAAATAGAAAGAAGTTCAGAGCAGTAAATCTAGTTGAACATAATGTCTATTTTCTTAACCACCCTTTTCAGCAAAATACAGGTTTTAGCCAAAGACAAATATAGCTGAACGCTTAAATAATAAGGCTAAATACAAGATCTAAGGTTGTATAAATCAAAGGCTTTAATGATGACGTGGTTCTGATAATCTGGACATACTTTTATACATGTGCATTTCACAATTCATTCAGATATTACTCACTCTATAGTTTCTCTTCCATTTCATTCTTGAGAAACTCTGGTAGCTTGATTCTGTGGGAACCAGACACTAAGATGATGTTCCCTCTATGGGCACCATCCATGGCTGCATTGGCATAATCTTGGATGTCTTTAACACCTCTTTCTGCAGCATCGTTAACAACAGATAGCTCCAAGACATTTATTCATTTTCTGAACCTGCGTTGTCCTCACTAGGGTCACTTGGAGCCGGCTCCAGGGGTAAAGGCGGGGTACACCCTGGGCAAATCAACAGTTCATCGCAGGGCTGACATATAGAGACAAACAATCACTCTCACATTCACACCTATAGGCAATTTAGATTAACCAATTAACCTATCAGTGCATGTCTTTGGATGGTGGGAGGAAGCCGGAGT
Organism: Sphaeramia orbicularis; assembly: GCF_902148855.1. NCBI lineage: Eukaryota > Metazoa > Chordata > Actinopteri > Kurtiformes > Apogonidae > Sphaeramia > Sphaeramia orbicularis. The sequence continues at coordinate 6,515,015 of NC_043978.1, read as the reverse complement.
ACCCGGAGAGAACCCACGCAGACACGGGGAGAACATGCAAACTCCACACAGAAAGGTCCCACCCCCATCGACTGGTGTTGAAATCGAACCCAGGACCTTCTTACTGTGAAGCATGAGTGCTAACCACTGCACCACCACCTGAGACAATAGCCCTCATTTCTCTGTACTGCAGTTATCTTGCCATGGCTGCGTTGGTTTCTATTGGTACTTCTTTATCAAAGAGACTTAGTACCACAAGAGACTCAGTCAGGTACCACATGTGACGCAGTATGGATGTCTTACTTTAGGCAGTTTAGTATCCATTAAGCATGGTAATGCATTTAATAATAGCATTTTTGGTGTTTTTTAAATGTTTTTTGACGGGCCCTTCATACTTTGTGGTGGTGGTGGGTTCAAACGTTGACAGATTTTGCTGAAATTTTTTGGGGGGACTATTATCATGTTGGAGATTAACTGGTTTAAATAACACCATGATCTGAAGACAAAAGCGATTTTTGAGACACCCTAATGGTTACGAACCACCACACACACACACACACACACACACACAACCTTCAACTAGGGTTAGGTTACCATGGTTACGAACCACCACATGCACTCTACCTTTTGGTTACCATGGTTACAACAGCCCTGTTTGGACCAGACTTCCTGCACCATGGGATTTTCCCCATTTTTTTCTCCATATTCCAGTTTGGTTCCATAAACGGTCCCATAGGTTTGGTCCAAATGGGGCTGTCATTATCATGTGTTCGTCATCCGACACCTCAGCCACGTGGCTCTGGGTTTCCTGTGGTACATGGCGTACATACACACGCCTCAGCATGAACATGACCAACAGCCAAACAACTGACTGAAGGATTCACTGACGACTGGGAAAAACCCATCTGGATCCACTTCAGGGATTCGATGTTGCAGCACTAGTGTGATGATGCTTTTGTGTGTTGTTGCGTTCATGCGATGATGCGTTCGTGTGTTGATGCGTTCGTGTGTTGACGCGTTCGTGTGTTGATGTGTTTCTGTGTTGATGCGTTTGTGTGTTGATGCATTTGTGTGTTGCTACGTTTCCAGGGTTACTGGGGCTGCGCCATCGGAAAAGCCAAACAAGCTGCAAAGACAGAAATTGAAAAACTTCAGGTGAGTGAAGTTTCCTGGAGACAATGAATGCATCATGGGAGTTGAGTGCATTGTGCTGTTTTTTTTTCTGATTGTGTTTTTTTTTTCTCTGGACTGACTCGATGCTCATCTCATGGTGTCGTTTTCCTAAGATGCTGTCGTGTGTCAGTCATTAAACGTCTTTTGTTCTGTGATGAGTTCAAAGGCAAACGTACAGTGGTTTGCAAAAGTATTCACACCCCTTGAACTTTTCCACATTTTGTCACGTTACGGCCACAAACATAAACTAGAAGCACTCGGAGAGCGCAGACCTCCGCCAAGGCTGATCAGTGGCGCCCCCCGTGGGCCCCCCCACCCCCAATCACCACCAAAATTTTATCATTTCTTCCTTATCCCATTTCCAACAAACCCTGAAAATTTCATCCAAATCTGTCCATAACTTTTTGAGCTATGTTGCACACTAACGGACAGACAAACAAACAGACAAACAAACCCTGGCAAAAACATAACCTCCTTGGCGGAGGTAATAAATGTGATTGGAATTTTATGTGACAGACCAACACACAGCGGTATACAACTGTGAAGGAAAAAGAATATGGTACAGGATTTTTTTTTTTTTTTTACAAATAGAAAACTGAAAAGTGCGGTGTGCAAAAGTCTTCAGCCCCCCCTAAGTCAGTACTTTGTGGAACCTCCTTTTGCTCCAGTTTCAGCTGCAGGTCTTTTGGGGTTTGTCTGGACCACCTTTGTACATCTACACACTGAAATCTGTGCAAAACAGTTCCAGTTCAGTCCGATTAGACGGAGAGCGTTTGTGAACGGCACTTTTCAGATCTTGCCACAGGTTCTGGATTGGATTTAGTTCTGGACTTTGACTGGTCCATTCATACACATGAATCTGTTTAGTTTGGAAAAGTTCAAGGAGTGTGAATAATTTTGCAAACCCCTATAGATGCTGTTCATCTAATTTTCTTCTTTTGTGTTTTTGCTGATTCCTGAAACTGTGCCAATGTTTCTTGTTTTCCAGATGAAGGAGATGACGTGCAGAGAACTGGTCAAAGAAGTGGCCAAAATGTGAGTGGGCGTGGCTTGGTCAAACACACTGGTGGGTGTGGTTTCCTGCATGTGACGCTTGTGTGTGTGTTTTCAGTATCTACATCGTCCACGACGAGGTGAAGGACAAGGCCTTCGAACTGGAGCTGAGCTGGGTGGGACAAGGTACGAGATAGCCAAGCACAACACTGGCACTGACCACACCCCCAAAGTCACAGCTGGCACTGACCACACCCCCAAAGACACTGCTGGCACTGACCACGCCCCCAAAGACACAGCTGGAACTTTCAGTCTGGTTCAGTTTCAGTTTGGTTCAGTCTGGTTCAGTTTGGTTCAGTTTCAGTTTAGTTCAGGTTCAGTTTGGTTCAGTTTCAGTCTGGTTCAGTTTCACTTTCGTTCAGTCTGGTTCAATTTCAGTCTGGTTCAGTTTCAGTTTGGTTCAGTTTAGTTCAGTTTCAGTCTGGTTCAGTTTAAGTCTGGTTCAGTTTCATTCTGGTTCAGTTTCAGTTTGGTTCAGTTTCAGTCTGGTTCAGTTTGGTTCAGTCTGGTTCAGTTTCAGTTTGGTTCAGTTTCAGTCTGGTTCAGTTTCAGTCTGGTACAGTCTGGTTCAGTTTCAGTCTGGTTCAGTTTGGTTCAGTCTGGTTCAGTTTCAGTTTGGTTCAGTTTCAGTTTGGTTCAGTTTCAGTCTGGTTCAGTTTCAGTCTGGTACAGTTTGGTTCAGTTTCAGTCTGGTTCAGTTTCAGTTTGCTTCTGTTTTGTAAATCTCCAATTCCTTTTCCGTCTGTTCTCAGACAGTTTAGTTTCCAGTTTTTTTCCCTTTGTTTCTTTTCTTTCCTTGGTCATATCTTTGCTTAGCTGAAACTGTTCCACTTTGGAAACACGTACACCGTTCACGTCAAAGGAAGATTTGCACCAAAAACACACGTGCTGCCTGTCTCCGGTTGCCACAGCGACCCCTGCCTGTTTCCGGTTGCTGCTGTGACGCTTGCCTGTCTGTGGTTGCCATGGTGACGCCTGCCTGTCTGCAGTTGCTTGAGTGATGCCTGCCTGTCTGCGGTTGCCGTGGTAACGCTGCGTCCTCTCGTTTCAGTAACCAACGGTCGTCACGAACTGGTTCCTCGAGACGTCAGGGAAGAGGCAGAGAAATACGCCAAGGTGAGAGGCGACGGCCGCCAACAGAAGCGTGACATCATCAGGTGTGAGTCAGCTGACTGTGGTGCATTTGTGTGTTTCAGGACTCTCTGGAGGAGGAGGACGATTCGGATGAAGATAACATGTAACGCACATGGAACACGTGTTCTTGTCACCTTGACATTCTTTTGTACATTTTCCACTTTAGCTCATGTTTCTGTTGTTTCTGCTTCAAAATAAAAAAATTTAATAAATTACAGTTGGGTGTGATTGAACAGATGATGTCCCTGAATGCATCACAGCTCATCTGTAACAGGAAGTGAAAGCAGAGAGGAAGAAACAGCTGAAGGTCGACAACACGCACCAGTTCACACACAGCGAATGATTTCACCAAAAAAGGATCCAAATGAAACGCAGTGTAGAGAAGAAGTGTTCTGTTTTTAAATCAGTGAAAACGAATCCAAATGAACCACAGTTTATAGAAGAAGAGTTCTGTTTTTAAGTTTGGGATGAACATGTGAGTTGAAGGTCACAGTGTGGAGGGGTTTATCCTGTTTATCTGTTCAGGTGTTTGGGTTAGAGTTAGGAAATATGACAGAAGAAGAACAGAGTCAAAGCCCAGAAGGAAAAAAAAAATCACTGGTGTGAGGATCAGATGGAACGTCCTGCAGGTGGAACCCAAACAGGAGAACCCAGAGAGGTCAAAGGTCTGCTGGTCTGAGGCCAAAGGTCATTCAGTCTGAGGTCAAAGGTCAGCCAGTCAAAGGTCAGCTGGTCTGAGGACTGGTCAGCTGGTCTGAGGTCAAAGGTCATTGGGTCTGAGGTCAAAGGTCAGCTGGTCTGAGGTCAAAGGTCAGTGAGTGGCTGAAGCCCTCCGGTGTAAAGGGTCCGTTTGTGTTCCCAGACTGAACAGAAAAACAGTAAGTCACTGCATTTAATGACACTTTTTGAACAGACATCATTTTCTGATCGAATAAACAAATAAAGTTGAACACGGAGTTGAACTACGATGAAAGTGAAGAAAAAACAGTAAATATTGAATGTGTGAACGTCCTGATGGAAGACACGTGTTATGGTCCTGATCTGGGTTGAATTCACAGTCGATACCAGAAGGACTGGGTCAGTTCTGGTGGTGGTTTGGTTCTTAGACCTGGTCCTGACCTGGGGCCTGGTCCTGACCTGAGGTCTGGACCCGGAACGGTTCCTTTCCACATCAGAACATCCTGTCCGTCATCTTTGCACACGCTCCATATTTAGAACCAAATAAGGAAAACCTGATGCCGTCTTCCTGTGACGAACGGCCCCGCCCACTCCGGCTCCTCACAGACCGCTGAGGTCCGTGACGTTAGTCCCGGTTGGGCTCAGATGTCACGGTTGAGTGCGCATCCCGGAGCTGACCACTGACCACGTGACCCGTTCAACACCCCCCCCCCCCCCCAGACAGACTTTACAAACAAACAAACCAAAAAAAAAAAAAAAAAAATCCAAACCCAAAGTGTGTCTGCATGAAAACGGCTCTGGATTCAACCGTTACACCGCTTCTCAGTTCCGCATGATCGGATTTATTAACGGTCGGTCTGTGGTCGGTAGAGTTAAAACACCTGAAAGCCTCACGTGTCGGATTCGGTGACGTTTTCCGGTTCTGTCGGTAACCGAACAGATAAACGGTAACTGTTAAGATGGAGGATGAGGAGCAGCCGCACGTACAGGGGCGGGGCTTATACCTGTGACGACACGCACCAGGAAGTCCGCTCAGCAAATAGAGACGCGCGGAAGGAGAGAACAAAACGCGCGAGGCCAATTGCAAACTCAAGTGGCGGGGTTTTCCTCTGACGTCATGTTTTCCCCTGTGAAACTCAACACAAATACAATAATAATACTGATAATAATAATAATAATTTGAAAAACCTACATAAAAGACAATAAAATAGACACCTAATAAAAACTATAAAACAAAAAAAATTAAACAAAATACAAACAAATAAATTGCAAAAATAATATAATAATTATGCAAAAATTAACAAGAAAATAAATTAATTGAATACACAAATAAACATAAAAATAGCAATATAAAAAAACAGGGTTTAAAATAAACTTTAAAATCACAATCCTGCAGATTTGACAGATGTTTAGATAAATTTATTTTTCTAACACATAGTAACATGTCTTTCAGAAAACATTAAAGGTAATTTCTTTAATGTTCTGAATATTGTTAATTTTTTTTTTTTTTTTTCAGTTTTATTTATTACATATTATTCTTATAGTTTCTGTTATAGTTGTCTGTGAACTGGTTTAATGCTGTGTTCCAGTCCACCTGTAACCGGTGTTTTTACAACCTTCTACTGTTGAAAATGCACTGGAATGTTCAGTTAAACTTCCACCCATGAACTCCTACTAGATCCATGTTCTTCCAGTTCCCAGTTCTGACGTCACGTAGCCCATCAAACAACAATGCCCCCCCCCCCAATGTGGTGTTTCTGCAGATTGTTTAAAAAAAACGAGGTATTGCTTTGACATTATTTATCTGCAAATATCCTGCACAATCAGCAGCTGCTCCAGTGTTAGGACCAGAATAAATTCAAACCTAGTACGTATCCAAATATACAAAGAACATCAAAGGTAGAACAGCTGCTCTGTTTTTCCTTCTGTTTCCTTCAAATAAGTAAAGAACAAACACCTGTGGGATAGAAATGACTGTAAATTAACAGGACGTATGCTCCACCATACTGCTGTGTTGACATCTAACTCCCATAATTCCTTGTGCTCAAACAGTTCGGTGTGACTTACCTGGAACGCTACAAAGTCGTGAGTCGTGGTTTGAAGTCATGACTTACGGGCTCAAAACCGTCCTTGAATGCAGCATTATTCAGGTTTAGAGCAGACTATAAATGTAAAGGCTCATCAGATAACTGCAGTAATGATGGAACACTATAGAAATACAACTGGACGGATTTTCTGAGATAGATAGATAGATAGATAGATAGATAGATAGATAGATAGATAGATAGATAGATAGATAGATAGATAGATAGATAGATAGATACTTTATTGATCCCGAGGGAAATTCCTGTATTCAGCAGCTTTCCACACAGTACAAGAACGCAAAAAAACAAACAGACCAGAACACAACAGTGGGTTAGTACCAGTTTGACATTAAGGTTAGTATATATACTGTAAAAGACACATTAAGGTTAGTATAGATACTGCAAAGACACCTGTTAAAGAACTACCTGTAAAAGAGCTTCCTGTACAGTACTGTAAATAAAGACGTCTGATTGTATTTGTATGTATGATGATGATCATATTAGTTTATTAATTTACTGACATGTAATTACATTGAAACTGTCTTTTAACTGTGTTTTTATTTTTACATGACTTTTGAAATTATTTTCATTGTTCGGTTTTATAAATATATTTGTGTCTTAATTTCTGATTTTGTTGGATTTTTATTATTTATTCTCATTTCCTGGTTTTATTTTTGATCTCGTCTATGATTGGACGAACGTGCATCAGATGGCGTCATTTCCCTCGTGGCGCCGCGTTCGCATCGACCAATCCCTGTGCTGACAGAGGTATGTCCTATTAAAATGTAGAAACGGCTCGACCAATGAGATTTCAGTCCTGCGCCCACCGCTGTCACCGCAGCCAATCAGGTGTCTGGAAACACAGCTCGAGCTCAACAGCTTGTTGTTCGTGAATCTGCGACCTGAGAGAAGAGGGAAGAAACAGCAGCGGCTTCAGTCGGAGAATGTGAGTAAAAACCCAACAAATCCGACCCAATCTGAGCTCCAGTCCCACCGGCACCGGGCTGAGCGGTACCGGGGACCCGTGAGGCGGGCCAGATGCGCGCGGGGTGGCGGGCCAGGCTCCGGTTCCGTGGGTTTGAATGGCAGCTGCTTGTTTTCAGCTCGGATGTGGAGCCGCTCCGGCCACACCAGCCTTTTGTGGCGCAAATTAAATAAATAAATTCGTTTGGCTCCGGTCCGTCCGTCTGTCGCCCGGTTCCGGGTCGGTACCGGGTCACAGGGGAGTCCAGTTGAGTCCGTAGGTGGAGGACGGTGGCTTTAAACGGGCTCCGTGCGGGGCTAGCTGACGGTAGTTAGCCACTTAGCTCCGTTTAGCTCGGACACACACACACACACACACACACACACACACACCGGAGGGAGAATCGTCCCGCTCCGGTCCGTCCCAGGCGGTAAACACACGCTCTTCCAGGGCCTTGTCGGTTCTGGCGGGTCTCTCCGGGGCTCCCGGACCCGGCACATGTCGGGTCTGGAGGTGGAGGTAAAGTTAGCCGACCGAACCGAGCTGACACGGCGAGCTGTGATGGCGACGGGACTCGGAGGAGCGCTCCGCCTCCCCGCTCCTCCGCCGCAGCAGCCCCGGTGGTACCGACGGACGGACCACGGCCTCGATTCCGTCAGCCCGCGGGTGACTGCTAACCCGAGCTGCGGGGCTTCTTTTCGCCTCATACGTGAGCTGGTCCGGGCTGGGGGGGGGGGGCACCGACAGAAGAATGCCTCCGCCAACACCGAGGCTAACGGGTTAGCTTAGCATTATTGGACCGGACAGTTTGACACCGTGTCCTCCGTTCAATCCACACACAACCCGGTCACAGCACACTGTGACTCTGACAACTAGACCCCCACATCCCCAACCCCCCCATCTGACCCGGATGTGTGTGGACTGGACACAGGCCGGGTCCAAACGGACAGAGTGTAGTTTGACCATTGGACACAGTCGTCTGCAACAACAACAGAAATGATCCACGAGGAAAGACAACAAACAGGCAAACAGACAAACAAACAACCAGACCAAACTGACATTAAAACCCACCAACATTATGTAGACGATAGGAAGACACAGAGCATCAGTGCAGGACAAAGCCAACGTCAAAGACAGAACAGGATGAAAAGGACGAGAAAGACAAAACAAACAGACTCCAGACAAAGAACCAAACAGAAAAAGGACACGAAAACATAAAAGAGAAAAACAGACTCAAAGATGCAACGAGACATAAATATCCTAAACCCCAGTGCCCACTGTGTCCACTGGTCAGTCTAACTTGTCTCCTCTGTCCTCTTACAGTGATCCACAATCTTTTCGCGCTGGACTCCCTCGAATAACCGCAGAGATGAAGGTGAGTGTCTGACCTGCAGTTCCCCTTCAGAACCCAGCAGAACCCCTTCAGAACCCAATTGAAGCCAGTAGAATCCCTTCAGAACCCAGCTGAAGCCAGTAGAATCCCTTCAGAGCCCAATTGAAGCCAGTAGAACCCCTTCAGAACCTAGCTGAAGCCAGTAGAACGCCTTCCAAACCCAGCTGAACCCATTCAGAACCCAGCTGGACCCAGTAGAACCCCTTCAGAACCTAGCTGGACCCAGTAGAACCCTGGTTTGTTGTGTGTGCTGTTCTTCGGTCCAGTTTAAGGCTGTAGAACCAGACCTGATTGTTTCCTGCAGTGAAAGTGTCACCGTCCCGGTTCTGGACGTTCCTCATCCAATGGATCTCCTGTCGGTACCACTGACGGTATGTTGAGGAACCTGGTGTTCTACAGACACCAGCCAACACCGGACCTCATGGCACTGCTAGTGTTTTTACAGACGACTCCCTTGAGTTGGATCTCGAACCACAGGGGTATGTTCTGGGTCTGAACTAAAAGTCAGAACCAGGCCATGTGAACCAGAACCAGCATCAGTACCAGGCCGTGTGAACCAGAACCAGCCTCAGAACCAGGCCACCTGAACCAGAACCAGCCTCAGAACCAGGCCACCTGAACCAGAACCAGCCTCAGAACCAGGCCACGTGAACCAGAACCAGCCTCAGAACCAGGCCACGAGAACCAGAACCAGCCTCAATACCAGTCTACATAAAAGAGAGCCGGAACCCGACCCAGACCCGGTTCCTCCCTCCTGACGCCTCTGAAATGTAGCGTCACATGGATTAGACAATGACTGAGCCGTGTCATGGTTCTGATCCAGTCTAACACTAGTTTTACTGTGGTGCTGGTTCTACAGTGACTGTTGAAATAATCTAGAACCCAAATAAGGAACCGGTACTGTCACACACAGTCGGGGGTTGATGTCATAATGGGCCAGGCTGTGATTGGCTGTTTGGGCCATTTACCCATAAGTCTGTGAGAAGATGAAGGGTTTGGATGGACATGGACGAAGGTGTAACTGGAGGACACAGGTTTTATTAGGATTTAAAGCAGCTGTTTGTGTGAACTCTGTTCCATTAACCCTGACTGTCTTAAATGTCCCTGAATGTCCCTGTCTGTCCCCCACATGTTTCCTGTCCTTCCTAACTCTGCTCTCACTCACAGTACTCGTCCTCTATATTCTCATTTCCAGTTCAGTGTCAGACCACACTAATGTTTGATGTCACTGTGTGTTTTGGTCTGATGCCCTGCCCATCACCTATCAGCCAATCACAGAGTCCTTAGTGTTTGTTCATCCAGGTGGGCAGTTCCACTAAGCTGCATCTGAACAATTCTGATCACAAATGTATGATCAGTGTGTTCCTGAAGCGAAAAGGACTAAACGGATTAGTTCAAATATGAGACAGAAATAGAACCTGGATCTGAAGGAGAAGGTTTAGAACCATGGAGACGGACCAAAGGACCAGAACCTGTAGAATCATGGAGACGGACCAAAGGACTAGAACCTGAGGAACCATGGAGACGGATCAAAGGACTAGAACCTGTAGAACCATGGAGATGGATTATAGGACTAGAACCTGTAGAATCATGGAGACGGACCAAAGGACTAGAACCTGAGGAACCATGGAGACGGACCAAAGGACTAGAACCTGTAGAACCATGGAGATGAATTATAGGACTAGAACCTGTAGAATCATGGAGACAGACCAAAGGACTAGAACCTGTAGAACCATGGAGACGGACCAAAGGACTAGAACCTATGGAACCATGAAGACGGACCAAAGGACTAGAACCTGTAGAACCATGGAGATGGACTAAAGGACTAGAGCCTGTAGAGCCATGGAGATGGACCAAAGGACTAGAACACGTTCTACAGTATTTGGATGGGGGTGCAGTACCAGGTTTGGCCACAATCCGACAGAAGAGACCTTAAAAGACGGAACCAGATCTATAGTCTAATCCAGAATAATACCAGCAGAACCTCGTTTGTCTCAGGTCCAGGTTGATGGGACTGTCCTAGGTCCATGTTCAGGTCCAGGTTGATGGGACTGTCCCAGGTCCATGTTCAGGTCCAGGTTGATGGGACTGTCCTAGGTCCAGGTCCAGGTTGATGTCCTCTACGCTGTCCGGTCAGACTAGCCTTTATACCCGGGTTAAATCCATCTGGACTGCAGACAGGACTGAGCACAGTCAGACCTGGTTCTGTCGGAGCGGACCGGGTCGGTCTGTCAGTTTCTGAACTGCTCATTCATAGAATGATCAGTTTGTGACCTTTGACCTGGTGTCCAGTAACAGCACGAATCAGGGTCCAGAGGTGGTTGTATGAGCGTCCTGCTGCAGTGCATGCTGGGACGCTGGGCTGTCCTTACCTTGTGTGTGTGTGTGTGTGTGTGTGCGCGCGCATGTGTGTTTTTCAGGCAGCTGATGAGCCTGCCTATCTGACGGTGGGGACGGACGTCAGCGCCAAATACAGAGGAGCCTTCTGCGAGGCCAAGATCAAGACGGTCAAACGCATGGTCAAGGTCAAGGTCAGGCTCCGCTGGATGTGACATGACCCCCCCACCCCACCCTCCACGGGGGTGTGACCATTACCTTTCTTTTTTTTTTTTTTTTTCCTTTTTTTTGACCATTACCTCTCTACTGATTAACTGCAATAAAACTGCAATGGTTGATCAGACTGTTCAGATTCTAATTATCGTTAACTCTGTTTAATTACCTCTCTTTGAAACCTGCTTATTTCACATGCACATGTGCACTTTGAATGTTTGGACTGTGAAAACATGGTGGACCCACATGCAGAGTCCTGCACGGGTCCACTTTTCCAAAACCACACCCACCTGTACCCGCCTACATTAGACCCCCAACCCCACCCACTACCCACACTGTAGTCCAATCCGCACCCCATAAAGGACGTAGACACATGTTGGTGACACTGGACATAGATCCACTGGTCAGTGTTGACATGTCTTTGTTCTGAATGACAGTGTGTGTGTGTGTGTCACTGTATGTGTGTGTGACAGTGTGTGTTTTCCTGTGTGTCCTGTTTCTCCAGGTGACTCTGAAAGGTGAGAGTACATCTCAGGTGGTTCAGGACGACCAGGTCAAAGGTCATCTGAGGGTAAGACAACATTTACAACAGCTGGTTTACTCTGTAGGTGTCTGTTTACCCATCTGTCTGTTTACCTGTCGGTCTGCCTGTCTGTTTACCTGTCTGTCTGTCTGTTTACCTGTCTGTCTGTTTACCTGTCTGTGGTCCAGGTGGGCTCCACAGTGGAGGTCCGTACAGGTGAAGGTGTGTCCAGTGAAGCAGTCATCAGTAAACTGACCGATGCCAGCCTCTACACCGTGGGTGAGTCTGATTTGTTCTCTCTGACCTCTGTGTGACAGGGTAGACTATTACATTATTCAGAACACAACACAACTGCCTCTAGAATTAATACAAGAAGAACAGAGAATTAAATGTAGAACAATTACTGGGAAACATGACCTTCAAACTCGGGTACCCATAAACATGACCTTCAGACACGGGTACCGGTAAACATGACCTTCAGACCCAGGTACAGAGTAAAGAAACCAAACTGTCGATGGAAATGGGTCAGTGTGTCCATGTCCAGGTAAAGGTGTGTGTGTGTGTGTGTCAGTCTGTCTGTCTGTCCAGGTAAAGGTATTTGTCTTGTTGTGTTTCAGTGTTCGATGATGGTGATGAGAAAACTCTGCGTCGAACGTCCCTGTGTCTGAAAGGAGAGAGACACTTTGCAGAGAGTGAGGTGAGTGGGCGTGGCCTTTGTCCTTTGGTGTTTGATTGATAGATGCCCTCACATTTGGACCAGACTCTAGTCCAGCAGAACACCCTGAACCAGTGCAATCCAGAGGTCCAAGATAAAAGATTACACCTGATTCAGGTTCTGGATCAGGTTTAGAGAAACCACGTTGACATCCTGGTCCAGTCCAGGCAGGTGTTCTGAGTGTTTCAGCCCGTTTCTGATCTGGTCTCCATGGTAACCGTGTCTCCATCCCAGACTCTGGACCAGCTGCCGCTCACAAACCCAGAACATTTTGGAACCCCGGTGATCGGAAAGAAGTCCAACCGAGGAGGACGGAGGTCATCTCAGGCCGTGTGAGTCCACCAGAACCTGAAACAGAAGAACACATAGAACCGACTGAAACAGAAGAACACATAGAACCGACTGAAACAGAACCGACTGAGACAGAAGAAGACATAAAACCGACTGAAACAGAAGAACACAGAACAGACTGAAATAGAAGAAGACATAAAACAGACTGAAACAGAAGACATAAAACCGACTGAAACAGAAGAACACATAGAACCGACTGAAACAGAAGAAAACAGACCAGACTGAAACAGAAGAACACATAGAACCGACTGAAACAGAAGAAAACAGACCAGACTGAAACAGAAGAACACATACAACCGACTGAAACGAAACCAACTGAAACAGAAGAAGACATAGAACTGACAAGAAACAAAAGAACATAGAACAGACTGAAACAGAAGAACACAGAACCGACTGAAACTGAACCGACTGAAACAGAAGAACACATAGAACAGACTGAAACAGAAGAACACACAGAACAGACTGAAACAGAAGAACACAGAGAACCGACTAGAACAGAAGAACACACAGAAAAGACTGAAACAGAAGAACACACAGAACCGACTGAAACAGAAGAACACACGGAACCGACTGAAACTGAAGAACACAGAAAGGACTGAAACAGAAGAACACATGGAACAGACTGAAACAGAAGAACACAGAGAACAGACTAGAACAGAAGAACACAGAACAGACTGAATCAGAAGAACACATAGAACAGACTGAAACAGAAGAACACACAGAACCGACTGACAAAGAAGAACACACTGAACAGACTGAAACAGAAGATCACACTGAACAGACTGAAACGGAAGAACACATAGAACCGACTGAAACAGAAGAAGACATAAAACCGACTGAAACAGAAGAACACAGAACAGACTGAAACAGAAGAACACACAGAACAGACTGAAACAGATGAACACATAGAACCGACTGAAACAGAAGAACTCAGACCAGACTGAAACAGAAGAACACATGGAACCGACTGAAAAAGAACCGACTGAAACAGAAGAAGACATACAACTGACAAGACACAAAACAACACAGAACAGACTGAAACAGAAGAACACATAGAACAGACTGAAACAGAAGAACACAGAACAGTCTGAAACAGAAGAACACATAGAACAGTCTGAAACAGAAGAACACAGAACAGACTGAAACAGAAGAACACACAGAACCGACTGAAACAGAAGAACACATAGAACCAACTGAAACAGAAGAACACATAGAACCGACTGAAACAGAAGAACACACAGAACGGACTACAACAGAAGAACACACAGAACAGACTGAAACAAAAGAACACATAGAACCGACTGAAACAGAAGAACACAGAACAGACTGAAACAGAAGAACACATAGAACTGACTGAACCAGAAGAACACACAGAACAGACTGAAACAGAAGAACACATAGAACCGACTGAAACAGAAGAAGACATAGAACTGACAAGAAACAGGAGAAAACAGAACAGACTGAAACAGAAGAACACATAGAACTGGCTAGAACAGAGGAACACACAGAACACACTGAAACAGAAGAACACACAGAACAGACTGAAGTAGAAGAACACACAGAACCGACTGAAACAGAAGAACACATAGAACAGACTAGAACAGAAGAACACAGAACAGACTGAATCAGAAGAACACATAGAACAGACTGAAACAGAAGAACACATAGAACAGACTGAAACAGAAGAACACATAGAACTGACTGAAACAGAAGAACACACAGAACAGACTACAACAGAAGAACACAGAACAGACTGAAACAGAAGAACACATAGAACTGACTGAAACAGAAGAACACAGAACAGACTGAATCAGAAGAACACATAGAACCTACTGAAACAGAAGAACACATAGAACTGACTGAACCAGAAGAACACACAGAACAGACTGAAACAGAAGAACACATAGAACTGACTGAAACAGAAGAAGACATAGAACTGACAAGAAACAGAAGAACACAGAACAGACTGAAACAGAAGAACACATAGAGCTGGCTAGAACAGAGGAACACACAGAACACACTGAAACAGAAGAACACACAGAACAGACTGAAGTAGAAGAACACATAGAACAGACTAGAACAGAAGAACACAGAACAGACTGAATCAGAAGAACACATAGAACAGACTGAAACAGAAGAACACAGAACAGACTGGAACAGAAGAACACAGAACAGACTGGAACAGAAGAACACATAGAACAGACAAACAGAAGAACACATAGAACCAACTGAAACAGAAGAACACACAGAACAGACTGAAACAGAAGATCACACAGAACAGACTAAAACAGAAGATCACACAGACCAGACTGAGACAGGAGAACACAGAATAGACTGAAACAGAAAAACACACAGAATAGACTGAAACAGAAGAACACACAGAACAGACTGAAACAGAAGAACACACAGAACAGACTGGAACAGAAGAACACATAGAACCGACTGAAACAGAAGAATACACAGAACAGACAAACAGAAGAACACAGAACAGACAAACCGAAGAACACAGAACAGACTGGAACAGAAGAACACATAGAACAGACTGAAACAGAAGAACACACAGAACCGACTGACAGAGAAGAACACACAGAACAGACTGAAGTAGAAGAACACACAGAACAGACTGAAGTAGAACACACAGAACCGACTGAAACAGAAGAACACATAGAACAGACTAGAACAGAAGAACACATAGAACAGACTGAAACAGAAGAACACAGAACAGACTGGAACAGAAGAACACATAGAACAGACAAACAGAAGAACACATAGAACCAACTGAAACAGAAGAACACACAGAACAGACTGAAACAGAAGATCACACAGAACAGACTAAAACAGAAGATCACACAGACCAGACTGAAACAGGAGAACACAGAATAGACTGAAACAGAAGAACACACAGAACAGACTGAAACAGAAGAACACACAGAACAGACTAGAACAGAAGAATACACAAAATAGACAAACAGAAGAATACACAGAACAGACAAACAGAAGAACACACAGAACAGACAAACAGAAGAATACACAGAACAGACAAACAGAAGAACACAGAACAGACTGGAACAGAAGAACACATAGAACAGACTGAAACAGAAGATCACACACAACAGACTGAAACAGAAGATCACACTGAACAGACTGAAACGGGAAGAACACATAGAACCGACTGAAACAGAAGAAGACATAAAACCGACTGAAACAGAAGAACACAGAACAGACTGAAACAGAAGAACACACAGAACAGACTGAAACAGATGAACACATAGAACCGACTGAAACAGAAGAACTCAGACCAGACTGAAACAGAAGAACACATAGAACCGACTGAAAAAGAACCGACTGAAACAGAAGAAGACATAGAACTGACAAGACACAAAACAACACAGAACAGACTGAAACAGAAGAACACATAGAACAGACTGAAACAGAAGAACACAGAAAAGACTGAAACAGAAGAACACATAGAACAGTCTGAAACAGAAGAACACAGAACAGACTGAAACAGAAGAACACACAGAACCGACTGAAACAGAAGAACACATAGAACCAACTGAAACAGAAGAACACATAGAACCGACTGAAACAGAAGAAGACATAGAACTGACAAGAAACAGAAGAACACATAGAATTGGCTAGAACAGAGGAACACACAGAACAGACTGAAACAGAAGAACACACAGAACAGACTGAAATAAAAGAACACACAGAACCGACTGAAACAGAAGAACACATAGAACCGACTGAACCAGAAGAACACACAGATCCAATTGAAACAGAAGAACACAGAACAGACTGAAACAGAAGAACACATAGAATCGACTGAAACAGAAGAACACAGACCAGACTGAAACAGAAGAATACATAGAACCGACTGAAACAGAAGAAGACATGGAAGCAACTGAAACAGAAGAACACAGAACAGACTGAAACAGAAGAACACATAGAACAGACTGAAACAGAAGAACACATAGAACAGACTAGAACAGAAGAACACACAGAACAGACTGAAACAGAAGAACACAGAAAAAACTGAAACAGAAGAACACATAGAACAGACTAGAACAGAAGAACACAGACTGAAACAGAAGAACACTGAACAGACTGAAACAGAAGAACACACAGAACAGACTGAAACAGGAGAACACAGAATAGACTGAAACAGAAGAACACAGACCAGACTGAAACAGAAGATCACACAGAACAGACTGAAAGAGAAGAACACATAGAACAGACTGGAACAAGAGAACACATATGGGTTCTAAGTCCATCTAACCCAACCCTGACCATCCAGGACAAACTCATCACACACCCACAGTTTGATCCCAGTTCAGGGTCAAAGGTCGTGTTCAAACTGTGAATTGGAGGTTCTGATTTTTAGGGCCGATGAAGAGAACGAGTCCTCATCCAGTGAGGATGAGGAGGAGGACAGACGACGGCTGAACGACGAGCTGCTGGGAAAAGTCTGCAGCATCGAGAACCAAGAGCAGTCCAGTAGCAGCAGCTACATGGCCCTGGTAAGAACCCAGCTGGACCCGCCCACTGACACGGACATATGAACACACACACCTGGACCCGCCCATTGACATGTACATATGAACACACATACCTGGACCCACCCACTGACACGAACATATGAACACACACGCCTGGACCCGCCCACTGACATGTACGTATGAACACACACACCTGGACCCGCCCACTGACATGTACATATGAATACACACCTGGACCCGCCCACTGACATGTATATATAAACACACACACATGTTTTGCTGGACCAGTTCCAGGTCGACTTGTGTTGTGGGTCTAATGTGGGTCCTGCTCAACTGGACCAATTCCAGGTCTACATGTGTTGTGGGTCTCATGGGTCCTGCTCAGCTGGACCAGTTCCAGGTCTACATGTGTTGTGGGTCTAATGGGTCCTGCTCAGCTGGACCCGTTCCAGGTCTACATGTGTGGTGGGTCTCATATGGGTCCTGCTCAGCTGGACCAGTTCCAGGTCTATATGTGTTGTGGTCTCATGTGGGTCCTCTATCGTCTGTCCAGGTGGTGTCTCCGAGCTGTAACGATGAGCTGGCCGTGAAGAAGGACCAGTGTCTGGTCCGGTCCTTTGGAGATGGAAAGTTGTGAGTGTGATCTCCTGTTGGTATTGATGATATTGATGTGTGATCAGAACCTGACCTGTATTTGTGCCCATCTGCAGTTACACTGTGGCCCGGAGACACGTCCATGCCGTCAACTATGTCAGCATCTCCAAGTCTGAGTTCTCCAACAGAAAAGGTGAGGCACCCTGTTTCCCATGATGCCCTGGCGCCCTGACCCCTGGGCCCCCTGTTTCCCATGATGCCCTGGGGCCCCACTCTGACTGTAGGTGCTGGTGTGTCCTTCAGGGTTTGAAGGAGCTCAGGTTTTCCTCCGGACCAGGGACGTTCCTGATCTGTGGAAGATGGACATGAGTCAGATCCTAGACTCGTCCTCCAGCGACGAGGAGGACGACGAAGATGACAAGGACAGTGAGGAGGAGGAGGATGAGGAAGAGGAGGAGGAGGAGGAGGAGGATGACACCAGGAAGAAGAAGAAACACATCAAGGAGGAGGTGGGTCAAAGGTCACATGACCCCTGGTTTGAAGTAGATCAGGTGTTCCTGATGTGAATGTCATCGTATATAAAGTGAGTGTGCTCAGGTTTATGATCTGAATGTAAGTCCACACCAGCTGGGACACTGACACTATAGACACCGCCCACTGTGACATCAGCTGGAGGTGGAGCCTTGGGTTACAGGTGGAGTGAGATCATAGGTCACCTGAAAAACATGTTGCACTAATGAGATGAGTCGATGTCTGTCTGTCCACTCACCTGTCTGTCTGTCCACCTGTCTCTGTCCACTCACGTGTCTGTCTGTCTGTCTCCTCGAGCAGCCGGAGGAGGAGTTGGATCCAGCGGAGCGGGACCTTTTCCTGCAGCAGCTCTATAAGTTCATGGAGGACAGAGGTGAGGATAGACACATCTACACCCACAGCTGTCTGTGATGAAGAGTATGGTTACCATGGTAACACTGTCTGTCCATCAGGGACCCCTATCAACAAACCTCCTGTCCTGGGTTACAAAGACCTGAACCTCTTCAAGCTCTTCAGGCTGGTTTATCACCAGGGAGGCTGCCACAAGGTGAACTGCCTGTCTGCCCATCAGTCCGTCTGTCTGGCCATCCATCTGAGGACTCATGTTTGTGGATGTGGTTCTGATCCGCTATGTGTCTGTTTGTCAGATTGAGTCTGGGACTGTGTGGAAGCAGATCTACATGGACCTGGGTATCCCCGTCCTGAACTCTGCTGCATCCTACAACGTCAAGACGGCCTACAGGAAGTAAGGACTGTCCCACCTGTATCACGCCTGTGTCACACCTGTATTATGCCTGTATTACGCCTGTATCACACCCGTAACACACCTGTAACACACCTTTATCACACCCGTACCACACCCGTATCACACCTGTAACAAGACACTGTGGAACATGCTAACTGAACCGTGTTGCGTTCAGGTACCTGTATGGCTTCGAGGAGTACTGCCGCTCTGCCTCCATCACCTTCAGAACCATTCATCACAACAATCCCCGGCCACCAGCCAATCATACGACACTGGGGATAGATGACAAGGAAGCGGCCACACCCATAGTGAAGGTGGAGCCTTCTGATGTCAAGAGGGAGGAGGCGGAGTCAGAGAGTGAGAGTGAGAAGGAGGAGGTGAAGGAACGGCAGTCGTCACCAAGAGTAAGAAACAAACACAAAATAGAAACCAATGACGACACAGAGTACGACAAACTGCACACAGAGTACGACAAACTGCACACAGAGTAAGACAAACTGCGCACAGAGTCCGACACACTGCGCAGAGTCTGACAAAGTGCACATAGAGTACAACAAACCGCACACAGAATACGATAAACTGCACAGGGGATGACAAACTGCACACAGAGTACGACAAACCTGACACCAGTGCCTGAAGCAGATGCTGCCGTTTGTGTGGAACGTGTCCTAGAACCCCAGTTGTGTTGATGGAACCTGTGTGTGTCTTCAGGGGAGGAGGAGGGGCGGAGTCGGTCCGCTGAAGATGGACAGAGAGTCTCTGTCCAGAGCAGACAAGAGAGGAGACAGGGGCGGAGACATCGAGGAGCCAAGGGACATCAGGAGACGCAGTAACCGGCGAATGGACGACTCCGAACGAGGGTCTGAGGAAGATGAGGATGACGATGAAGACGAGGAGGAGGACGAGGGCGACAGGAGGAGAGGGGACAGGTGAGACTGTGGACAGGTAGACCGTGGTCAGGTAGACTGTGGACAGGTAGACCTGTCCTTTGGTCTGGTGGTTTATGTGAGTTGTGGACATGGGTTTCAGGAGCGAGGAGGACGGGGAGGAGGAGGAGGACGGGGACTCGGTGACCGGGACAAAGGTCAGGGTCAAATATGGGCGAGGAAAGACTCAGAAGATCTATGAGGCCCACATCAAGAAGACTGACGTGGACAACGGAGAACAGTTCTACCTGGTGCACTACTACGGCTGGAATGTCAGGTACCTCAGTCAGCTGACCGCCGCAGCCAATCACAACACTGTGGGGGTGGAGTCTGAACACTCGGGCGTGTCTCCGCAGGTATGACGAGTGGGTGAAGGCCGACCGGATCATCTGGCCTGTGGACAAAGGGTCCAAGAAGAGGACCAGGAAGAAGGCGAAGGTGAGACCTGGACCAGGACCTGGACCTGGTCTCAGATTTAGGATCTAATGCACGGCGCCTCACATGAACTGGAATAATTTGATGATGTCATAGCTGAATTCCAGTCCAAATGTCATTTAAATGAGCGGTTCTCTGTACATCCATGTTTGCGGTCACATGGTACAGGTTGAGTTGACAGCAGCTGCTGATTGGTCCGGTCTAAAACATGTGTCCTCCACAGTTGAGCAAAGACAAAGATGATCTGGAAAAGGACGAGGACAAGGCGGGTCTGGGTTCAGCCTTGGCACCACTCAAGCCTCCAGGAGCCAGGAGGGGACGTCCTCAGATTAGGACCCCGCCCACCGGCTCCAACGCACGCAATGTCTCCAAGACGCCCAGCACCGAGGGGCGGAGCAACGGGAAGATGGGCCGGTCTGAGATGATGTCCAACATGGCCAACGGAGACAGTAAGACACACTGAGCATGCTCAGAAACCTGCACAGCTCTTTGACCTGATACTAACGTAATCATATTAGATGTCAGACCAGGTGTAACTGAAGCAGACCAGGCTGTACTTTGGTCTGTGGTTCTACACTATGAACTCCACATTCTTCTAATCAGTGTCCAATCCACAGTTTAGTTTCAGCCTGCCCCGCCTCCATCAGCCCGCCCCAAAGCAGCAGTGGGTTGAGGTTTTGCACATACATCACATGATCATGTGGTTTTCTGTTTTACGACACCATATTGGTAGGCAAGCTTTCCTTGGATCGTACAATTGACCATTGTTTATGATATTTATCTTTCTCCTGTGTAGATCTACAATAAGCTTTAAGCAGTGTGATCATGGTAACCACATGTATTGTGATTGGTTGCAATAGATGAGTTTCATGTGATGTATGGATACATTAAGTCTTGGAGGAGGAAGTCACGCCGAGTTCGTAGCGTGTCAAAGGGTGGACCTGCTAAACTCCTGTGTGCTGTTTATTACTTAGCTTTCACCAATTATAAGTTAGGCATAATGACTGCTCTGTTCCATTGGTGGCAGCGGTGGTTCTGTTCTGCCGACCGCTGTTTATAGTTATTACCGCGGTTAGCGTAGCTTCTCAGTATAGTTAGCCTGCGTGTCTGTTGCGCTTAGTGGCGTGGAAAAAACAGAATTGTCATCATGTGGTACGGTGATGAAGACCCCTTTAAACCTACCAGGAAGGCTCCCCCGGACTATCACCCTATAGAGAGAGAGTGATTGTGGATCTACCTGCTCCCTTTGCCGGCGATGGCAACCAGCGTTTCCTCAGCTGGAAGTGGCAGTCGGCGCTATGGTGGGTGACACCGGTGAGTTCAACGGGGAGCTGGTGAGAATACTCTCCACCCATCTGTGCAAGTCTGCTTTTCTACTATGGGACAGCCATCCCCATGCGGTCAAGTCAAATTATACGGCCGTGAAAGAGAAGACGGGATCGGCTTTTGGACAGAGACAGTTATTGGACCGTTTTAGAGCTAACATATTGGCTCGTTCATGAGTTCCGGGGGAGAGCCTGGAGGTGTACGGCTGATGTGAGCTGGCTGGAGCTGGTACTCGTGCTTTTACCTCTGAGTTGTGCGTGCATCACTGTTGTTAGTAAACATTGAAACTCATCTATGGTGCCTTTATCACAAGCAGACATACTCGCAAATAACAAAACACGCAAACACGAGTCCAAAGAAAAACACGATACAAGGCAACAGTTCTGACTTTCTGGATCCAGATAGCGTGCCTACCAATATGGCGGTGTAAACAACAATCACATGACCAGTGACATCAGCTGCAAGTCCTCAGTACAGATGTAGTTTAAAACCAGAGAGAATGAGGCACTGGAGGAATAATGGATAAATAATGTAAAGCCCTTTAAGTGCATTGAAAGGCACTACACAAATCTAATACATTATTATTATTATTATTATTATTATTATTATTATTATTATTATTATTATTGAACATGTGTCCTCACTGTGACCTGGGGTCAAAGGTCACGTGTCGTCACTCTGACCTGGGGTCAAAGGTCATGTGTTTGAGGTGGTTCTAATCTGTGTTTGTCTCCTTAGACACTCCTCGTAGGAGAACCAGGAGAACGTCTGGGATGTATGACTCGGACAGAGCCTCTAATGGTGAGAACCAAAGGACACTGGAGTTTACCAGGTTCCCTGAACACACCACTGTTGTGTCTGCATCATCAAACATGAGCATGAACTCAAACAGTTTGTATAAAAATAAAGCAGGTGTTTGGATCAAGAACTGATGAAACATGTGATCAACTCTGGTTCAGTGGACCAGAACAATCTGAACACCCCCCCCCCCCCCCCCCCCCACACACACACACACACACACACACACACACAGACACTTAGACACAGACACACACACATACATACACATCGACACACACCTACACACACACAAACATACACATAGATACACACAGACACACACACATAGACACACACATACACACACACAGACACACATGCTCAGGTAACACTACATTAGACAGATCTATAATACTACTATGAATCTATAGTCATAAATAATCCATGTGTTCAGTGTCTGATCAATAATCTGACCGTCAGAGGAACAGACATGAACAGTAATTGATGATTGATTCTGATCAGTCGAATCATATTGAACATGTTTTCAACCCTTATTTTACTGATGTTAAATGAACCCGTTTTTAAATGGTCACTCATTGGACATCATGTGATCTGTCTGCTCTGTCCTGCAGAGGACTCTGGGAACTCATCAGAGGACAGCGAGTCTGAAGACCCACCTGACAGGAAGCAGGCCCCCTGGAGAGGGAGGGCAGAGGCCCCGCCCCCTGAGGAAAAGGAAGGGGAGGAGGAACAGGAGGAGGAGCTGAAGGAGGAGGAGAAACCCAAAGACACGCCTCCACCTGTCAACGCCATCTCCATGGTAACAACAGGACAACCTCCTGCTGCCACTGCACCGTCGTGTCCCAGCATGCCTCAGGAGAAAGCTGACCGAGTTCTGAGCCAATCAGAAAATACGGAGGCAGAGCAGGGGGAGGAGCCTGCAGGTAGGTGTGGCCTCAGGACATGGGTGGTGTTTGCGATGTTCAGACGTTAAATGTTCTGTTTCTCCTTCAGGGGAGGCGGTGGTTCCTGTTCAGGAGGTCAACCAGACTCCGCCTCCAGCTCCACCCCCACCATCATCCCCTCCTCCTTCCACTGTATCTGAGGACTCTGCCCCCTCCACCCCCCTGTCTTCCTCCAGAATTAAAGGTCGGCGGTCCAACTTGAGGGAGGCAGGCTCAGAGACTCCTCCCAGAATGCCATCCTCCCTGTGCTCCGCCTCCAGCCCGGCGAACACCCCGCCCCGTGGCGTCTTGAAGCGCCAAGATGAGCCCATGGTGGTACTGCACTGCCTGCCCACACCCCGCCTCCTCCCACCGACCCCTAATCCTGCCTCTGACACTGACTCTGCCTCTGAAGATGAGGAAGGGGCTGAGTCAGATGGCAGCATGCCGCTTAAACGGAAGGCGACAGAGGTGGAGTTACGAGATGAGAAGAAGCTGCGCCCTGATGATCCTCAGTCCCCCAAGGCCACGCCCACTCCATCCCCCAAAACCACTCCGACTCTGTCCCCTAAAGCCATACCTACACAGCCCAGGAGGGAGGAGTCAGAGAGGAGTGACATTGCAGTGAAGATGGAGGAGGAGCATTTGGTAAGTTCAGAGGCTCCTCCCCCTGCTCCTCATGGTCCTGCCCCCTCAGACGATCTAGTCCCGCCCATTGGGCCCGAGGCGCTGGTCTGCCACGAGGTCGATCTGGACGACCTTGATGACCGCGAAAAGCCTGCCCCTGTTCCCGCCCCCTCACAGTCTGAGGCCCTTCTCCTGATGATGCGGGAGCAGCAGCAGGCTCCGCCCCCTCCACCCCACATGCTACTCCCCCCTCAGCCTCCAGTGAGGCCATTCCTCCAAAATTCCGCCCCCACCTGTCCTGAGGAGCTCCACCCCCCCAGAGGCTCCACCCAGGAGGAGGAGCAAAGAGGAGCAACAGGAGGTGAGCAGGAAGGAGACTCTAGCCCCGCCTCCTCCTCCACCTCCGCCTCTCACCTGAGTCATGACAGAGGTAGGTGTTTTAGATTGACAGGTCACCAGGGTCTGTTCTTCCAAACATGGATGACCTTTGACCTTTGACCTCTGACCTCAGGTCAGAAGCGGCTGATGGAGTGCAACCAGAGTCCGTCTGCCAAGAAACCAAAACGCAGCCAGAAGAGGCCCAGCACGCCGGCTAAGGCGGAGAAGAACGGAGGGGGTGGGCGTCATGGCAACACAACAATAACACAACAATAACAAATAACACTACAGTAATCACACACACAACAATAACACATAACTATAACAACACACACACACAACAATAACACACCACAATAACAACAACAACACACAACAATAACAACACACAACAACAATAACACACAACAAGAACAACAATATCAGTAACACACAACAATAACAACAAACAACAATAACACAACAATGCATAACAATAACACACAATAACTACAAACAACAATAACTATAACACAACAACACACAACAATAACAATAACACACATTAACTATAACACAACAATAACAACACACAACAATAACATATTTCAGTTTTCATCTGTTTTTCTGATGTTATTTGTTTGTTGTCTCAGGTCACAGTAGTGATAGTGAGGATCAGTCCCGGCTTACATCTTTGAAGTCCCAGAAGTCTCGGTGTTCAGGTCTGACATCTCCGCCCACAAACAAGGATAAACAAAGCTGCCCCTCCCCCCAGAGGACATACAAGTGGACCTTCCAGCTAGGTAAACAAAAAAATCCCTCGTTTACCAACAAAGGCCTCGTTTTCTAACAAAGGCCTCGTTTACTAACAAAGGCCCCATTTACCAACAGACACCTCATTTACTAACAAAGGCCTCGTTTACCAACAGAGGCCTCGTTTACCAACAGAGGCCTCGTTTACCAACAGAGGCCTCGTTTACCAACAAAGACCTCGTTTACGAGCAAAGGCCTCGTTTACCAACAAAGACCTTGTTTACCAACAAAGGCCTCATTTACTAACAAAGGCCCCGTTTACCAACAGACACCTCATTTACTAACAAAGGCCCCGTTTACCAACAGACACCTCATTTACTAACAAAGACCTCGTTTACCAACAAAGGCCTCGTTTACCAACAAAGGCCTCGTTTACCAACAAAGGCCTTGTTAACCAACAGACACCTCGTTTACCAACAAAGGCCTCGTTTACCAACAAAGGCCTCGTTTACCAACAAAGGCCCCGTTTACCAACAGACACCTCATTTACTAACAAAGACCTCGTTTTCTAACAAAGACCTCGTTTTCTAACAAAGGCCTCGTTTTCTAACAAAGGCCTCGTTTTCTAACAAAGGCCTCGTTTACCAACAAAGGCCTCGTTTACCAACAAAGGCCTCGTTTACCAACAAAGGCCTCGTTTACCAACAAAGGCCTCGTTTACTAACAAAGGCCCCGTTTACCAACAGACACCTCATTTACTAACAAAGACCTTGTTTTCTAACAAAGGCCTCGTTTACCAACAAAGACCTTGTTTACCAACAAAGGCCTAGTTTACTAACAAAGGCCCTGTTTACCAACAAAGGCCTCGTTTACTAACAAAGGCCCCGTTTACCAACAAAGGCCTCGTTGACTAACAAAGGCCCTGTTTACCAACAAAGGTCCTGTTTACCAACAAAGGCCTCGTTTACTAACAAAGGCCTCGTTTACCAACAAAGGCCTCGTTGACTAACAAAGGCCCCGTTTACCAACAGACACCTCATTTACTAACAAAGACCTCGTTTTCTAACAAAGGCCTTGTTTACCAACAAAGGCCTCGTTTACCAACAAAGGCCTCGTTTACCAACAAAAGCCTCGTTTACCAACAAAGGCCCCGTTTACCAACAGACACCTCATTTACTAACAAAGACCTCGTTTTCTAACAAAGGCCTCGTTTACCAACAAAGACCTCGTTTACCAACAAAGGCCTAGTTTACTAACAAAGGCCCTGTTTACCAACAGACACCTCATTTACTAACAAAGACCTTGTTTTCTAACAAAGGCCTCGTTTACCAACAAAGGCCTCGTTTACTAACAAAGGCCCCGTTTACCAACAGACACCTCATTTACTAACAAAGACCTTGTTTTCTAACAAAGGCCTCGTTTACCAACACAGGCCTCATTTACCAACAAAGACCTCATTTACCAACAAAGGCCTCGTTTACTAACAAAGGCCCCGTTTACCAACAGACACCTCATTTACTAACAAAGGCCTCGTTTACTAACAAAAGCCTTGTTTACCAACATTTACTGTAATCTTGAGCCCTGTCAACTCTTTGTTTACTGTTGATGAGTTTGTTGACTGTTGATTGTTTGTTTGTTGTTTGTTTGTCAGATGAGTTGGACAATATGTCGAGTGCTGAGCGGATCTCGTTCCTTCAGGATAAACTTCAGCAGATCAGGAAATATTACTTGAGTCTGAAGTCTGAGGTGGCGTCCATCGACCGACGGCGCAAGAGACTAAAGAAGAAGGAGAGAGAAGGTACAAGGGCAGGGTCTGAACCAGTTCAATGTTTACAGTTGAATCTGAAATGTTCAGTGTTTATATGGAGAGAAATTTGTTTCTTTATTCATCAATCAAAAAGAATGGATTTGCAATTAAAAAGAATAGATTTGCAACCAAAAAAGAGATTTGAGAGCAAAAGACAGAACGTGGCAATCAAAAAAAAAAGATCATTTTGTTTGTAAATCAGTCCTCTTTGCTTGTGAGTTAAGAACTTTTGCTTAAGACTTCAAAAGTTTTGCTTGGAAATCACTTTTCTTTGTTTGCAGCTTCAAAAGTTTTGCTTGCGAATTTAACTGCACTTAATGGGCATGGCCTATGCCGATGGATGAGAGAAGAGTTTTTATTGGTGGGTTTGTCCTGGCTCCAGCGCCGGCTACAGCTTCCGCCTTAAACCCACTTCTCTGTTGTGTTATGTTGCTGGGAGGTCAGCTGATAGTCTGCTGCTCTTTAAAATGGAAATGTGTCCCATAAGTAATGAATTACACTAAATATCATCGGTTACAGCCTGTACATTCACAGCCTGAGCAGAGTATGGAATGAGTGAGTTACAGGGAGGAGTTGAGAGACAGCGGGTGTAGGGTGGCTCAACAGGACACCTGTACCACAGCTCAGTACCACAGCTTGGTGCCAGGTGCCATGGTGCAGAAAGAAAAATAATGACAGTGACATAGGAGCCCAGGGTTCTCAATAGCGTCATTGAACACTGGGGCCCCCGACGCTGTCCCTGGGGGGCCCTGACGCTGAGATTTGACCCGTGACGCTGTCTTTCAACCCTTGTAGCGATGTTTTTTTTGTGTGTGTGTGTGATCGTCCAGCGTAATGATAACGAGATTTGAATTTGAAAAAATATATTCCTTTGTCTTGGTGCAACGCGCTGCAGACAGGAAATGAGAACAATAACAAAGACAAAAACTTGGCTTCATTCCTCAAAATTTGCCCCTCAAAATGCAGGAAATAGTGTTTCAGAGAGTTATAAATTTCAAAATTTTCTGGGGGAGGATGCCCCCGGACCCCCCTACAAAACTTGCACCATGGTGCCCCTATGCTGTGAAAAAATCCTAGTGAGAACCCTGGGAGCCCATAGGATACACACAAACACAACTGAGAGAAGCGATCAGGTTAGCAGTTCTTCTTAACGATTATCATTTTCCAACATGACGTTTTCTGGTTTTCCCTATGTCGCGTCCCGACCATATCTGAGCTCACCATGGATCGGGTCCAAGCGAGCACACCTCGGACCTGGTCCAAGTGCTGATTTTAAAAAGTGTATATGGCCTGTCCTGTGCTTGCGCTAGGAAAATGAAAGATACAGCCACTGTGGCTACATTAGTAGAAATGAGTGTAGCCACAAAAAGCCACAGCCAGTCTTGGGTCCCTGCAGCAGGGTGCGTAGCGGACCGCGGTGACGAGCATAGCTCCCTGGGAAATTTTGGAAAAAAATTAAGTCTTTTTCCTGCATTCTGGTGCATTTTGAGCTTAAAAATATGTTCAATCTGGCTTCAGTTTCATACAAAAAAAAAAAAAAATCATAAAAATTAACTTAAGTCAACATTTTCATCTAAACTGTTTTTATTTCTGATCTAATGTATAACAATAAATGATAGACTTATAAATACAATTATTCTGACCACTGACGTTCATGAGATTCAATATGAGATCCAATATAAAATAAATTTACCAGTGAGACATGATTTATCATAAAGTTTTTTGGTAATTAAATATGGACAGATATGGACTCTTGAAATTATTTTATTTAGATCAGAAAGTACTCCTGCCATTAGTCTGACTGGAACAAAGTGCTGCTACTGACATTTAATGTGTTGGAATGAGTGTTTCTCAATTAATCCACCAGGGGGCGCCGCTTTTAATTAACCATACTGGACAAATACCATGAAGAAGAGTAAAGTTTTTTTGAGAAGAAGAAAGTCAGTAACAACAAACATGAAGACGACAGAGGTAACACTAATGTGATACTAATATTGCAGCGTTTTTGCTGGTAAGGTTTGAAAGCGAAGCTTCAGCAGGCAGAGAAAAGAGAAATGAGCCAGAAGTTTGGTTTTCACTTCCGCAGGTGGCAGTCCGCACCGCTCCGTACCCCTCTCTGCTTCACCAGCTCCTTTGCTTTCAATAGATGTTGTACATGATGAAATGAACGAGCGGTAACTTCCCACAAGTGACGTGTGCCGTGTGAATTCGTAAAAAATCGGAAACGTTGAGTGAGTTCCATCGCTCACAGCAGCGCTCTTCAGTAGTGGAGACTGCATTTGTTATTTTCCTTGGTTATTGCTCGGACATTTTCGATCAGAGATGTAAGTTGGTTGATTTTGCTAAAAAATACCTTCACCATTGTGGCTACACGGGTTGAAAACAACTTCGCCAACCAGGAAAATGCATCGCCAATGGCGATGTGACGATAAGCTAGCACAAGCCTACCTGTGATCTAAATGTAATACATGATTACTGTTAAATAGACTCAAATGACTGGAAATTCAAGGTTTAGGACTTGGGACTTGACACGCAGGTCCATGCCTTGGCACTGTGCTGTGGCACCTGGCACCCTTTGCATGAAGCCACAGCACTGTACGCTGTCTCCGAGCCCAGAGGTGAGCTGGGACCCGGTCCGAGTTGAGCTGGGACCCGGTCCATGGTGAGCTTGGAGCCGGTCGGGACGCGACATAGGGAAAACCAGAAAACGTCGTGCTGGAAAATGATAGTTGTTAAGAAGAATTGATAACCTGATTGCCTCTCAGTTGTGTTTGTGTGTATCCTATGGGCTCCTATGTCACTGTCTTTATTTCTCTTTCTGTGCCATGGCACTGAGCTGTGGTACAGGTGTCCTGTCGAGCCACCCTACACCCGCTGTCTCTCAATTCCTCCCTGTAACTCACTCATTCCATACTCTGCTCAGGCTGTGAATGTACAGGCTGTAACTGACGATATGTAGCGTAATTCATTACTTACGGGACACATTTCAATTTCAAAGAGCAGCAGACTATCAACTGACCTCCCAGCAACATAACACAACAGAGAAGTGGGTTTAAGGCGGAAGCTGTAGCTGGCACTGGAGCCAGGACAAACCCACCAATAAAAACTCTTCTCTCATCTATCGGCATAGGCCATGCCCATTAAGTGCAGTTAAATTCGCAAGCAAAACTTTTGAAGTCTCAAGCAAAAGTTTTTAACTCACAAGCTATGAGGACTGATTTACAAACAAAATGATCTTTTTTTTGGATTGCTACTTTCTGTCTTTTGCTCTCAAATCTCTTTTTTGGTTGCAAGTCTATTCTTTTTAATTGATGAATAAAGAAACAAATTTCTCTCCATAGTTTACAGTTGAATCTGAACAGTTCAATGTTAAGTTGAATTTGAACAACACTGGAATGTTTACAGTTGAATCTAAAGAACAGTTCAATGTTTACAGTTGAATCTAAAGAACAGATCCATGTTTACAGTTAAATCTAAAGAACACTTCAATGTTTACAGTTGAATCTAAAGAACACTTCAATGTTTCCAGTTGATTCTAAAGAACAGTTCATTGTTAACAGCTGAATCTAAAGAACAGTACAATGTTTACAGTTGAACTAAAGAACACTTCAGTGTTTACAGTTGAACTTAAAGAACACTTCAATATTTACACTTGAATGTAAAGAACACTTCAGTGTTGAAAGTTGAATCTAAAGAACTGTACAATGTTTACAGTTAAATCTAAAGGACCCGTCAATGTTTACAGTTGAATCTAAAGAACAGTTCAGTGTTTACAGTTGAATATGAAGAACAGATTGTTTACAGTTGAAGGATCGTGTGCATTGAATAAACTGACAAATACTGTCACATCCAACGGTCCTTAAATGCGTCACATATCCAACGGTCAAACCAGGAAATGAAATGAGCCTGGGCTCCACCTTCTCCACCTGTGTTTGTATGTTTCTGCTGTTTGATTGGTCGGTTGGTGTTGTTGTCTCCGCCCATAGTGTCCCACGCGGCATCCACGTCGTCCTCCGGCTCGTCTGACACCGGCATGAGCCCATCTTCAGCCTCGCCCACTCAGAACACCGTGGCCGTGGAGTGCAGGTGATGACACGCCTACCAGGCCCCGCCCACCCCACACCTGGTCATTTCAAGCTCCGCCCACTCACCTGGGAACACTGTCACTCCTCAGATGTATAGACTGACTTCCTGTTGGGCGCTGTGTGTTCGCCGCCATGGAAACCACCTCCAGGGGTCAGAGGTCACCGCAAAGGTCAAACGCTCCTTATGCAACAATTCTTGGTATTTTTTTTTTTTAATGTATAAATTTAAAACTAAACATGGAATTAATAAGAGGCGGAGACTTCCTGCTGTGACTGTTTTTGGTCTTTTTTTTATAGAAATCAGTTTTTATTTTATTACAAACTAATAAAATCCTAAAAGTGTTTTAGAACGTCGCAGCAGGACGACAGCGCTTTAGTTGAAAGGATCCAGATCAGCTGACTGTAGTGGTGACCTTTGACCCCTCCTCCCATGTTTCTGTTGTTTTTCTGCTCGTTTCTTCTTCATTGGTGGTTTCCGTGGCGACGGTGTCTGTGTTTGTACATAAACTGAATAAAAGAATCCACCACCATGTATTTGACCTTTTACACACTGTAAAGAATGATTTAAAGTATTTTTGAAAGCAGACTGTTTGTACTGTTTATCCACGGGTTCTGCTTCTTTTCTATGTCTGTAAATATGACGGAACCGGGCCACAACTGAACCGGGCTGCGCTGACACCGTGTCAAACAGAGCTGTTTCTAATAAAGGTTTTAAATACACGCATTAAGCCTGACCTGTTTATTAACACACACACGACCCAGAACCAGGGGACCACAGCCAGTGGACCAGAAGACCTGAAGTTTGGTTCTGTTCAATTTGGTTCTGGAGGTTCAACTACACACACAATCTGAATCTTTCATTAACATTTTTATTTCAGGTGTAGGTCACATGACCCTGTACAGGTGGATCTGTCGCAGGGCGTCTGCGTCCGTGTCTTTGCCGACATAGATGTCGTAGTCGACAGGCAGCTCCTCCACCCAATCAGACGGTGGCTCCTCCTGCCGGACACAAATGCAACAATATGGACTACAAACAAGATGGAGGTCCGTGGTCAGGTCAGGTGACCGGTTGTGTTTACCTGTAAGGTCAGAGGTCAGGTGAGCGGCTGTGTTTACCTGTAAGGTGTGCAGACTCTCCTGTAAACTGGGGACAGTCACCAGCAGAGCTCCACTCCTCCTGAAGTTCAACATGATGAACCTCCAGGCCCTGAACGCACCACAGACAAACAAGGGGTCAGGGGGGGAGGGGCTGTGGGTGTGTCCTCTACCTCAGCTGTTCAGTGGGGGGGAGTCAGGGGGGTGGGGCTGTGAGTGTGGTCTGTACCTCAGCTGTTCACTGGGGGTCAGGGGGGTGGTATTAGGGGTGTGGTCTTGTACCTCAACTGTTCACTGGGGGGTCAGGGGGTGGGGTTAGGGGTGTAGTCCTGTACCTCAGCTGTTCACTGGGCTCCATGAAGAACTCAAACACGTTGTTCATGATGAGAACGTCTGTGTTCTGCAGCAGAGCGTCCTGGGTGAGGATGTCAGCGTGGAGAACCTGGAGAACATCAGAACATCAGACAGGTTCTACTGGGTTCTGCTGGGCTCTGGTGCGTTCCCTGCCCGTCTCACGGACCTGGACCCGGTCGTGCAGTCCGTACTTGTGGATGGTGTCGTTCTGCAGACGGACAAACTCCTCGCTGAACTCCACTCCCAGCAGACGAGACGCCGAGCTGAACACGTGACCCTGAACACACCATAGGAGACAAACACACTGTGGGCGGGGCTTCACAACAACGGACATTGACTGAATGAACATGGCAGCGTGCGGTGACTTCTGACCCCGTACAGCACTGCCCCCAGTCTGGACCCGACATCCACCAGCGTGCGCCCGCTTAGATCTGGAAGAACGTGGAGGAACAAGAACCGAAGCTCCGGGACCGAGAACGAGTGAGAGAGGAAATCTGAAGAAGAAGAAGAGGACGCCATGAAGTTGTGGTCTGGTGGAACCCATACTCACCCCATCCAAGAGCTGGTTCTGGTTCTGACCCAGGGGGGCAGTTCTGGTGGATCCACAGCCCAGGCAGTAGGTTCTGCTCATCTTCCCCTGGTCACACAGAGAGTCCACCAGGTGGTCATCGTACAGGAAACTGTCCACGTGGACGGTGGGACGAGGACACGCCTGCATCTGGGACAGGAACGGTTAGGGTTAGGGTTGAAGGAGGAGTTAAGGGGGATTTAAAGGGGATGAGGACATGCCTGCATCTGGGACAGGACTGGTTAGGGTTTAAGGAGGAGTTAAGGGGGACTTAAGGGGGATTTAAGGGGACAAGGACACGCCTGTATCTGGGACAGGACCAGTTAGGGTTAGGGTTCAACGAGGAGTTAAGGGGGACTTAAGGGGGATTTAAGGGGGATGAGGACACGCCTGCATCTGGGACAGGACTGGTTAGGGTTTAAAGGAGACTTAAGGGGGATTTAAAGGGGATGAGGACAAGCCTGCATCTGGGACAAGACCAGTTAGGGTTATGGTTTAAGGAGGAGTTAAGGAGGATTTAAGGGGATGAGGACACGCCTGCATCCGGGACAGGATGGGTTAGGGTTTAAAGGAGACTAAAGGGGGATTTAAGGGGGACGAGGACATGCCTGCATCTGGGAGCAGACAGGTTAGGGTTAGGATTTAAGGAGAATTTAAGGGGGACGACATGCCTGCATCCAGGACAGGACGGGTTAGGGTTGAGAGTTTAAGGAGGAGTTAAGGAGGACTGAAGGAGGATTTATGGAGGATTTAAGGGGGACGACACGCCTGCATCTGGGAGCAGATGGGTGGGGATTAGAGGTTAGGGTTTAAGGAGGATTTAAGGGGGATTTAACAAGGATTTGAGGAAGATTTAAGGAGGATTTATGGAGATTTAAGGAAGATTTCTGAAGGATTTAGGATTTATGGAAGACTTAAGGGGGATTTATGGAGGATTTAAGGAAGATTAAAGTAGGATTTATAGAGGATTTAAGAAAGATTTATGGAGAATTTATGGAGGATTTAAGGAAGACTTAAGGAGGATTTCAGAAGGATTTGAGGACTATCCTTTCCACCACAGGTGTGACACTATGAACATGAACCGAGGACAGTTTTTATTTTATTTATTTATTTACTTACTTATTAACTTATTTTTTGTTTTTTGAACCCAGGACAGCTGATCCATGTCAAACTGTCAAGAACATCTCACAGTGGATCAGGGAAGGGGTGGGGCTTATGATCTGTACTGCATCCGCCCACCAGGGGGCGGAGCTCCGTTTATTGTATGTCAGTACCTTCCTATGTGCCACCACCTCACAGTCCAACATGGCGTCCAGAGAAAGATGAACCCTGAGGTCATCAGCGATGCCCTGAAGGATCATGGTCCGGCTGTCGGACAGGAAGTGGTCCAGGTCATCTAGAGACACACAAACACACACAAACATGAACACAATGACACAAACACCACTGTGTGTCCTGAGCACAGTTAGCATTAGCATTAGAGTTAACACTAGAGTTAGCATTAGAGTTAACACTAGAGTTAGCATTAGTTAGCATTAGAGTTTACACTAGAGTTAGCATAAGAGTTTTTTTTTTTTTTTAAATTAGCATAAGAGTTAACACTAGAGTTAGCATTAGAGTTAACACTAGAGTTAACACTACATAGGGATGCACCAATACCACTTTTTTCCAGACCGAGTACGAGTACTTACATTTGAGTACTTGCCAATACCGAGTACCGATACGAGTACTTAATAATCCCATTCCAGTTCTTAGTTCCTTTTGTAAATGTACTTTATTGTTGTTGTCATTAATCTGACTGGAAAAAAAGTGGTGCTACTGACATTTAATGTGTTGGAATGAGCGTTTCTCAATTAATCCACCAGGGGGCGCCGCTCTAAAGTAACCATACTGGACAAATACCACGAAGACCAGTGAAGTTTTTTGAGAAGAAGATGAAGAAAGTCAGTAATAACAAACATGGAGATGACAGAGGCAACACTAGTGTGATACTAATATTGCAGCGTTTTCACTAGTAAGGTTTAAAAGCTTAGCTTCAGCAGGAAGAGAAAAGACAAATGAGTGATCAGTTTAGTTTTCACTTCCGCTGGCGGCGGTCCGCACCGCTCTGTACACCCGCTGGTACTCTCATTCTGGGTACGCATTCACCAGCACCTGGAAAACGGGTGGAATGTACACAGAGGATGGACAGAACGCTGCGTCCGTATCTGTCTGTAATTTTATTTGCAGTCAACGTTACTTTTATCGTCATTTATTTTGAAAAATCTTCACACTCCCCACACATTATTCCACCGCCGTGTACCTGCTGCACTGAACTGTGAATGTCAAACGGCTGTAAGTGGTATTGGTGCATTTGTATCAGATATCTTTTACGACTACAAGTACACACACAGAGTATCGGAGCTGATGCCGATACTCATATCGGTATCAGTGCATCCCTAACCTTACACTTAGCGTTAGAGTTAACACTAGAGTTAGCATCAGAGTTTACACTCGAGTTAACATTAAAATTAACATTAGAGTTAGCACTAGAGTTAGCATTAAAGTTAACACTAGAGTTAGCATTAGAGATAGCATAAGAGTTAACACTAGAATTAACGTTAAAATTAACATTACAGTTAGCATTAGAGTTAACCCTAGAGTTAACATTAGACTTTGTGTTAACTCTAACGCCAACTGTAGTGCTAACGTTTATGGTCTCCATGGGTAAGGGTTCGGTTCGTGGGTAAAGGTTCGGTTGGTGGTCCCCGTGGAGACAGATCGGAATCTCATCCTAAAGGTTCGGTTTGTGTTTGTAGTTTTTCAGTTGGATCTGTTTCAGCTGCTGAGGAAAACAGTGTTCGTGCTCGTGCACAGACCTGAATTCCGGATCCAGTGGATCAGCCTGGCCCGGTCTCGTGCTCTCACTCTGCTTATCAGCTGTTTCACTTCAGTCTGAGCCTCCTGAAGCTCCATCTTCACACGCTCTGCACGCTACACTGCGCAGGCGCACAGCAGCACCGCAAAGAACGTGTCTGACACGTAAGCCTGCGTCATGTTTTTACAGCCAATAAAACAGTTCGTGTGATCATGTGGTGTAAGTCACTCCAAATTTAAAACAAAGAAGAGTATTTTAAAAGGAAACATTCATTCATTCATTTTCTGAACCTGCTTTATCCTCACTAGGGTCACGGGGGTCGCTTGGAGCCTATCCCAGCTACATAGGGGCGAAGGCGGGGTACACCCTGGACAAGTCGCCAGTTCATCGCAGGGCTTAAAAGGAAACAGATTTAGTGATTTAGTGAAACCGTTTCGTCCATGTTCAAAAAAGAAAAAATAATTAATCACCCGAATGGAGACAGTGTTTCAAAAGTAACCTTTTTTTAACAGATGGTGTTTGATTGACTTTACTTCTACTGTCAAATCAGTTATGACGGACATAAATATTACAAATTAAGTGATAAATACTGACTTGTGATGTGAACGTGAATGCTTCTGTCTCGAGAAGGATCCAAGATGGCAGCGTGAGAGGCAGCAATATTGCAGGTACTGCAGAAAAACTACTGTTTAGTCCTTGATTCGTGAACTCTTTTGCAACAACCAAAACCTTTATCTGAGTATAGCTCTATATAATACCTTTTTAAAATCTCTACATTTTTTTTAAAAAAAGCTTTTTGATACTTTTAAAAAGAAAAGGCATGAAAGCTAGCATGTCCGACCACGAGTACAGCCTGACTGCTCTGGTAAAACACGTGACGACAGCGACATTGAAGATAGCGAAGTAGATGAAAAGTCAACCAAAGAGAACAGAATAAACATAACTCATACACCTATTAAAAGTCCATCATCTAAGAAGATGAAGGGGAAAGATCACGAAAAGGAAGAGGGAGATATCGGTATGGTCATACTGCAGGCAGTTCAGGCTCTAACTGAAAAAGTGGATAAGCAGATGGAAATGCTAAAGAGCAGGCCCGGACTGGCTAATCGGGAGGACCGGGACAATTCCCGGTGGGCCGGTATAATATTTGGGCCGCGAGGGCTGGAGTTCACTTTAAATATGTATTTAATATTTTATTTATTTATTTTTGGGGGCCGGTGTTCAGTCAGAGCACTGAGTTGATCACGTAATCTGCAGCCGCTGTTCCTGGGCCCCACCCCCTCTACGAGCAAACTGTTTGTTTTGTTTGTTTTGGATGGTCAGCTGTGTTTGCTGTTTGAAACATGGATAATAGAAAGAGCAAGGGTGGTGTGGAGAAGGCAAGAATTAAAAAGAGGAAAGTTCTGGAAGCAAACGCAGCCAAATGTGACAAAATCTGCAACTTTTTCACAAAAACGACCTCCCGGTTGGAAACAACTAATGAGGACGATGAACCGGGTCAGGTGAGCTGTTGGAACAGACTGTGTGAACAAGCATTAGTTCCACTAAAACCACTTTCTAGACCTAAACGATAGTACTGGCCTATTTTAATTTTTATTATTAAAAGTGAGACAGTAAATACACAAAGCCCACAACTGAAAGGCAATAGCATAAAGTCATATTAAATAAGCCTGCATATTTAGCCAATGTAAATATCTTAATTAGTTAAGTAAGTCCAAATGTCTGTAGATATTATTTTTATTGTGATCCAGGTGCAGGAGAGTCTAGAGAAACTGGAGGAAGTATGAAAGGGAGAGCAGAGTCTACTGATGACAGAGGAGCAGCTCAGCAGCACAACCCTGAACCACTAGGCACAAATGAGACAGATGAAGATGAGTCTGCTGTTAGCTTTGATTACTTTGCTCACCCTCAGTCACAGGATACACATGTTTTTTTCTTATCATCCTCATCAAATCTCTAATATCACTATACCAAAAGTTTTCAATAGCAACGATGGAACAAACCGCAAGTAAGTTGTGATGGAAATCTTTTGTTGCAGAGGATACAAAAATAATAGTTATTAGAAAGTGCAGCAAGCTTTATTTTATTTTATTTTTTTTTTAATTTAATATTTTTATATATTCTTTCATTTCAAACATTTTAAAGGTTTGAAAAATGTTAACACTTATAAGAACAAAAATATAGATTCTGTTATTGTTGTGTTGTGAGGAATAATAATGTTGGAGATGTCGATGTGCACTCACTGTTAAAATAAATCCACATTGTGAAGCAACCTTTACTTGCGCTGAATTGGAAATATTTTAGAAAATACACTGAATTAGAAGGCTTTGCAGAACAGTGTGTAGACCTAACATGTAAGGTTATAATTGCATGATTTTAATAATAATCGGTCGTGATCTAAAGTGGGCCGGTCTGAGGTATGAAACTCCAGGGCTGAAAATGAGTCTCAGTCCGGCCCTGCTAAAGAGCCTAGATAAACGCATCGAAGCTAATACAACGGCCACTAAAGGAAATAAAGACGAAATCGCTCAGTTGAAAACAGAAATTGACAAGCTCCACAATGAAAACGGCAAGCTTAAAATGCAACGGAAGAGCAGGCTCGGTACAGGAGAAGATGGAATCTGAGACTGACTGGTCTTCCAGAGAAAGATGAGGAAAACACAAGGGAAATCGTCACTGGAATACTCACCAGAGTTGTGCCGCTGTCTGTGGAGACACAGTTGACAGTGTCCACCGTCTGGGTAAGAGAAACACCGCTGCCACCTCAAACAATACGCCGAAGGCAATTTGAATTCAGTTCGGGATGAGAACCCTAAGGGATGAAGTGTGGAAAAAATCAAAGGATGTGCCAGTGCGCAGAGAGAAACATATTCGATTCCAGGAGGATTTTTCCAAAGAAGACAGGGAGGTTCGAGCTAAGTTATAGCCATTGGTCCAGGAAGAGGGGGAGACGAGCGTTCCTAAAAGAAGGATATGCTTTGATTGACAACCGCTGTGTGGAGCCTGAGTGAGCAATTTATTTCAAGGTATATCTGGCTCCAAAATGGATTAACCTTTTTTCAGTGCCTCTATTAACGTTCAGGTATTTTTAGGGGGTTGCTGCAATAAATGTTAATGTTAGATTTTGTTATGGACACAGGAGCTACTCATTCCTGCGCATCACCTTCTTCGCGCACACCCGTTAAGCTTATACGGTGAATGTTATCATCTTTTTTTTTTTTTTTTTTTTTTTTTTTTTTTTAATACCAGGGGATTAAAAAATCAAACGAAACGCAAGACAACATTTCTTTTTTGTGAGGAGCAGACGAACACTTTTTTTTTTTTTTTTTTTTTTTTTTTTTGCAAGAGACTCATTGACGTTAACTTCTGGAAACAACAATGGGGGGGGACAATGTTTCCTACAGCCATGGGACATCACACTCAGCTGGAGTAATGATCCAGCTCAATAGATTTTCCAGGAACGTAGTTAACCACACTGGTGACATTAATGGACATTGGCTAATAGTGACAGTTGAATGATGCCAACTATATTCTGTTATGTGCTTATGGATATAATAATAGAGCACAGAACAAATCCTGTTATTCTTCCTTGAGCAGACTGTTGGAGGAATGGAAAGTGACTCATAATACTGACAAAGTCATTGTTGGAGGAGATTTTAATTTGGTCCCTGACTTATGGATGGATCACCTTCCTTCAAGAGGACAAAGCCACAACTATGAGGAAATTCTTCATGATTTTATTCCTAAGGGAAACTAAATTGACTGTTGGAGATCAAGAAATACAAATGCTAAGCAGTTTACTTGGTACAATTCTGCTAACAATGGACAATGCTCAAGATTAGACTTTTGGCTGATCTCTACCAACCTTGTTAAGGAAGTTGTAAATTGTGAAATTTCAGCATCACCCCTAACTGACCACTGTGCAGTCTCAGTATCCTTTCAGCTAAATGGGTTTAAGCCTGTCTGTAACCCTTTATGGAAATTTAATAGCAGTCTTTTAGAACATGAGGAGTTTTGTAATAAAACCAAAAATTTGTTAAAAGAAATCGATAATTTAGAAATGTCACCTGTGGGTAAATGGGAGTGGTTCAAATTTAAAATTAGAGATATTGCCATCTGAACAAGTAAAAACATCTCCAAAGCTAAAAAAAAAAAACCCAAACAAGGCATTATCAACGGTATAAACATGTTATGTCAAAAGACAAATTTAACATTAGAAGAACAAATCAAATTAAATGATCTGCAAAGCCAACTAGACAATCTTTATCTGGAAAAAGCAAAAGGAGCATTCATTCGTTCAAAAGCTAGATGGTTGGAGGAAGGTGAAAAAATACTTCATATTTCTTCAGTCTGGAAAAACAAAGACAAAAAAAGAAAATCAATAAATTGCTTATTAACAATATTAGTATTGAAAACCAAGACGAAATCAATGTGGAAATAAAGCACTTTTATAGCAAATTATATAAATCCCAATTTTCAGAAGATGAATGTCAAATATGTTTCAACAAAATTCATGAATATAACAAACTAATTGATGAAAATTTTAAGCAAGAAATGGAGGACGAGCTTAGAATTGAAGAATTAGATATAGCAATCAGTTGAATGTCAAAAGGAAAATCACCAAGGCTTGACGGTCTGACTGTGGAGTTTTACATTCACTTTTGGATTGATATTAGAGAACTTCTTTTTCATACCTTCCAGGAATGTCTTTCAACTGGACACCTGTCACCTACTATGAAACGGGGTGTTATCACACTAATCCCAAAACCCAACAAGGACAAACTGTTGCTTGATAATTGGAGACCGATAACACTATTATGTAATGACTACAAGCTGTTAGCTCATGTTTATTCAAATAAATTGGATTTTGGTCTATCAAAAGTAGTTAATGAAAATCAATCAGCCTTTGTTAAAGGTCGGAACATACATAACCATACTAGATTGATCCTTAATTTATTAGATTACAGGGAGTATATCAAAACAGACAGTTATGTGTTATTTTTAGACTTTTTCAAGGCCTTTGATACCATGGAACACACCTTTATGTTAAAAACATTACAATTTTTGGGTTTTGGGGTAAATTTTTGTAAATTGGTTCAAATGTTATACACAGACATTAGTAGCACTGTGTCTCTGAACCCAGGATTAACTCCTGGATTTAAAGTGTTACGTGGTATTAGACAGGGATGCCCTATCTCCCCGAAACTTTTTATTTTGGCAACACAATTATTAACACTGCTTATTGATAATTCCAAGGATATACACGGAATTACTATTTTCAATAAGGAATTTAAGTCAATTCGCAGACAATACCTGTATCTTTTTAAAAGACAAATCAATGGTGGATAAAACTTTAAACACTATCTCCGTCTTTTCTAAAGCATCAGGATTATCTCTTAATATTAATAAATGTTAACTACTCCCCATTCATTCAAGCTGTGACTCTTATAGTTCCTTAATTAAAGTGGTATCTGGAGTTAAATATTTAGGAATAACATTATCAAAACATTTTATTAAAAGAGAAGACACTAATATCTCAAACCGTATGTTAGATATGAAAAAAACATTAAGTCACTGGTTAATCAGAGACCTTTTAGTCTTTGGTAGAATTACTTTATCTAAAGCTGAAGGTATTTCTAAACTAATTTATCCTTGCCACTCCTTATTCATCTCTTCTAAAAATATTCGTAAAACAAACACAATTATTTTCCAGTTTCTAGAGAAATAAAACCCACTACATAAAAAGATCTCAGCTTGTAAAGGACTATGACAAAGGTGGTGTTAAAGCCCCAGATTTTGAATCTATGGTTGGCACATTTAGAATTAACTGTTTTAAAGCCTGTTTATTACAGCCAAACTCCATGTGGTTCCACATTCCAAGATCTTTGTTTAAGAAAATGGGAGGTTTAGATTTTGTTTTGAAATGTGATTTTGATGTGAACAGGATCCCGATCAAGATGTCCAATTTTCATAAACAGACTCTGCAGTTTTGGAAAATGATATTTACCCACAATTTTTCTCCTCATAATTCAATTTTATGGAATAATCAAGTAATTACATTGAATAGGAAATCAATATTATAAATGATTGGTACCAAAAGATTGTTATATTTGTTACAGATGTAATGGATTGT
The DNA here is from genome assembly GCF_902148855.1 of Sphaeramia orbicularis. Lineage (NCBI taxonomy): Eukaryota > Metazoa > Chordata > Actinopteri > Kurtiformes > Apogonidae > Sphaeramia > Sphaeramia orbicularis. The sequence goes on along the minus strand of NC_043978.1, from coordinate 6,473,002 downwards.
GATGGTAACCTTCTAAGATATGCAGATTTTGTGGAAAAATACAATATAGATTGTTCTATGAGTGAATATACCAAAATGTGTAAAGTGATTCCTTTACCTTTAATCCATCTGATTCAAAACTTCTTAAATTATAATACATTTATACCAACATTACCAAAAATATTGATTGGTGAATCTAATCTGTTTGAAAGAAAATGTAACAATAGATTCATTAGTATTATTTTGAAGTCAAGGTTGTATCATGATTATTGCAGAGATCAGATGGCACAGACCCACCTCACTAACATCTGGTACATTGAACAAAGCACACTGTAAATTTATGAAATGGCCAATCTTGCCAAAGGTAAAAGAAACTCATTTTAAAATCATAAACAGGATTTATCCTGTAGCAGAGTTCCTTAAGAAAAGGTTTAAGTTTGAGGTGGATCAGTGCTCCTTCTGCAATAACAGTGATGAAACTTTAGAACATTTATTTTTCTTATGTCCTGCATCACACGGTTTTTGGTCAGACATAAAAAAAATTGGATTTCACTAAAAATGAATGATATTCCATTTTTTGAATTATATCATTATTTTTTATATTGATAATTTGGCCTCATCTATTTCAGATATTATTAATATAATTTTATTATTAGGAAAATATCATATCCACTGTGTAAAATTGAAAAATAATAAGCTCTCCTTTTCTGGTTTTATAAACTAATTTAAAATTTTTGTCTTGGCCCTAAGAAAATTGGAAAAAAAAAACAAAATTGCAATCAAAATAAACCAGAACATTGATCATTACTTACTTTAATTTCAAAAAAATTCTTCTATGTTACATCTCAGCTCCTTTAATTTAAATTGCCTGATTATTTACAGTGTATTGTATTTGAATGTATTTTTTTGTTCATGCCATCCATATCCCCATGATTTTTTTTACTTTATTATATTTATGTTAATTTGTATTACTATGTTATTGTCCTCAGTGAGAGTTTGTATTTTTTTTCACAAGTTAAATTAAAAAAAAAAAAAGAGAGAATGCTTCTGTCCTGGTATTGACGGACTCCTCCGTCCAACAGGTGTCACCGTAACTCCGCTACTCAGACAAACCGGAAGTAACGGACCGCACTACTTCCGGGTCACAGCTTTAGCTGACGCCGCTCTGCTGTGTGATGTAAAGTCTTCGTTTGTCGGTAAGAACCTTCGCTTCTGTTGCCTCTGAAGTTCATGGAATGTGTTTATGTGTAGGTACCGGTGCCCGTTGGTCTGAGACGGTGACACTAACCGCGCTAGTGACGTTAACGGAGCTAATGAAGCTAACGGCTAAAACCCCCTTAAAAGCAGCTACGGGTGAAGCTAAGCTAATGTTAGCATGTTTACAACGTGTTGACGCAAACATCCGTCCATGTTCTGAAGCTCAGTCCGGTTCAGGCTCTAAGTTTAGTCCAAAGCCGAGCCTACAGTTGAACTCATATTATATTGCCTGTTTTCCTCTTTCTCCCGCTTTTCCCCTTACCTTCATGATGTGGTGTTTTTCAGACCTGCTGAACTAGCTCTGAAGAACAAACTCACTTTCTGCCAGAAGGTCAGTCTGAACACCTGGAGCCACACACACTGGATGATGAAGATGATGATTATGATGAAGACCATGAAGAGAATAATAATGTTGATGATGATGATAATGGTGCTGTGTTTGTTCCAGTGTCTGTTAAACCGCCATCATGGTGTTGGCCGATTTGGGGAGGAAGATCACCTCTGCGCTGAGGTCCCTGAGCAACGCCACCATCATCAACGAGGAGGTAGAGTTCACACCTGAGGAAGAAACACATTTCACACCTGAGGAGGAAACACATTTCACACCTGAGGAGGAAACACAGTTCACACCTGAGGAGGAAACACAGTTCACACCTGTTTGTCCCCCCCCCCTCCCTCCAGGTCCTTAATGCCATGCTGAAGGAGGTGTGCGCTGCTCTGTTGGAGGCCGACGTCAACATCAAACTGGTCAAACAGTTGAGAGAGAATGTCAAGTGAGTGGGAGGGGGCGTGTCTCCGTTGTTGCAATAGTAACCGCCAGTGTTTACGTCGTAGTCGTGGATTGTGTGATCGAGGTGGTCGGGTGGTCAGGTGTGTTTGGCATCCAGACTGAGCTGTGACCCGTGTCCCCAGGTCCGCCATAGATCTGGAGGAGATGGCATCAGGTCTGAACAAGAGAAGGATGATCCAGCACGCCGTCTTCAAGGAGCTGGTCAAGGTCAGACCACCAGGACCACAAAGACCACATATGAATCAGGACCACAGAGACCACATATGAACCAAGACCACAAATGAAGCAGGACCATAGAGACCACATATGAACCAGGACCACATATACCACATAGACTGCACATGAACCAGGACCACATATGAACCAGGACCATATATGAACCAGGACCACATAGACCACATAAGAACAATGAAATGGGACCTGGAGCCACATAAACAGATACCAGTACCCAAATCCACATTGACCCCAAATGAATCAGGAACCAGGACCACATAGACATGAACCACGATCCAGGTCCAACAGGTCTACATAGACCTAGTATAAACCAGGACTCAGGTCCAACAGGTCTACATAGACCTAGTATAAACAAGGACTCAGGTCCAACAGGTCTACATAGACCTAGTATAAACTAGGGGTTACCTGGTAAACCACAAACCCGGCTCAAGTGAGTTTGTGGATCTGGGGGATCTGAATCCGGTCTCAGAATCACAGACAGATGAAGAGACCTAACCCAGGTCCTGGTCCTGGTGTGTAATCCTGGACCTGAGGATCTAGTCTAGTCTTGAACAGACTCTGGTTCTGTGACATCACACACACCCAGACTTTAACCCAGGACTGGTTCGGTCTGGTTTGAAACCAGCTCCATGTGGTTTGGTATTGAATGACATGAACGGTTTGATCCTCAGACACTTCCCTCCCCCGCTGACTGTGTGTTTGGGCCCATGTTTGTTTGTTTATCTATGTTTGTTTCTTGTCCTGTTGTTTGTTTGTTGAATGTTTGTTTGTTTATATTTGTTTGTTTGTCATACGTTTGTTTGTTTGTTGTCCGTTTGTGTCTTGCAGCTGGTGGACCCTGGTGTGAAGGCCTGGACTCCAACTAAAGGAAAGAACAATGTCATCATGTTTGTGGGTCTGCAGGGGAGTGGAAAAACTACAACCTGCTCTAAGGTGACGACACACACACACACACACACACACACAGAGGTCAAATGCCAAACCCTGAGCTGAATGTAGGAGGTTCAGAAGTTGCACAGTTTGGGTTCATGTGAAGGGTTAGTCCAGTGTTTGGGTTCAGGTGAAGGGTTAGTCCAGTGTTTGGGTTCAGGTGAAGGGTTAGTCCAGTGTTTGGGTTTATGTGAAGGGTTAGACCACAGTTTGGGTTCATGTGAAGGGTTAGTCCTCACAGCGTCTAGAGCAGGGGTCACCAACACGGTGCCCGCGGGCACCAGGTCGCCCGCAGGGACCACGCAAGTCGCCCGCAGGCCTGTTCTAAAAATAGAACTAGTTCAGGGTTCTTCCAACACATTGCTCGCGATCTTGGTTCGCCAAGGGTCAGTGATATAAGAACACAAAGTTGATTCGTCATTTGGTAGAACAGGTCTAAATTCCCACCCAATCAAAATTACAAGTGTCCCCCTCTTGAGATGAAACGGTCAACTAGCTGTCAATCAAACTTTAGCGCTGGTTTGCTGCCTTGTCATTGGAGAGGGGCGGGGCCCAGGATGAGCCAGATGCCAGGCAGGTAGTGGGTTTAGCCCTGCAACGATGTCGGCTGAATATAGTCAGGGAGTTATTTTCACCAACGACGAGGCATGGACTTCTGTTTGACAAATGTGAAAGAGGAGTGTGTGTGTGTGTGATCTGTGGCGCGTTCTGGAGGTCAGTAAAAGATGCAACGTTGAGCGGAATTTCACCAAAGTTCACAGCAACTGTTCTGGAGATTCTACAGTGGGAATCAGCCTCCGTGAAGAGAAGGTAAAAGAGCTGAAAACTACAGTCCAAAAACAACAGTCCATGTTCACTAAACTGACCAAGACCAGCGCTTCAGCAGAGGCATCAGTAAAGTGGTTCACATCCTGGACCAGCGCAAACATATGTACACTATCTGCGCATGCGCTCAGACAGCTGGAGTCAGACCTGAACAGGTGCCTCTGCGTTTGACTCCAGTGTGATGACTGTAGAAGTGACGGGGATGGTGGATTTATGTGCACAAAGTTCTGGTTTTAATTAATATGTTTTGACAGCATATGTGAATTTAGAAAAGGTCAAATCCTTCAGAAATACAGCAGCACATGCTAGTGAAGTTTTATTGTGTGAGTGACAACATTCCTTTTCACAATTTCAAAGTATTAAAAATGCACATATAGGTGTGTATTATTTGTTTTTAGTAATTCTATAAAATTATGCAGGATTGTTCCATTTCATAATTTTTGACATAGTATTAAAATATTTAGGAATACAGCATGCAAATGCTTGTATTTGTTTTGTTTTTTTTACTTTTGATTTTCTTAATTAAAGTAAAATAATAGTTTCATATTAACACTTCTTAAGTATTGTAAATGTTAAAACAAAGATATATAAATAAATAAAATAAATGAAGAGCACAATGTTACAAACGTATGATACAAAATATGTGTATGTATGAAAAATAGCAATGTAAATAAATGTTGCTAAATTAGAGTAGCCCTCCAGCAACTTCATTAGGTAAAAGTAGCCCACAGAGGAGAAAAGGTTGGTGACCCCTGTTCTAGAGTCTTCACCAAACATAGAACTGACTTTTGTCCAGTCAGAGGCAACAGGAAGGGATGGAGATGGTAATTGGGTCACATGGTCCAGACCCTCAGACCCTCACAGACACTCAGACCCTCCCAGACCCTCACACACTCGGACCCTCCCAGACCCTCAGATCCTCTCAGACCTTCAGACCCTTGCAGACCCTCCCAGACCCTCACACACTCGGACCCTCACACACTCGGATCCTCCCAGACCCTCAGATCCTCTCAGACCTTAAGACCCTCAGACCCTTGCAGACCCTCACTGTGTTTTCCTTGTCTTTGTACAGTTGGCCTATTATTACCAGAGGAAAGGATGGAAGACCTGTCTGATCTGTGCAGACACTTTCAGAGCAGGTAACCACTGACTTGGACCAGACTGGACAGACCTGGACTGAACCGGACTGACCTGGAATGGACCGGACTGACTTGGGCTCACCTGGACTCAACTGGACTGACCTGGACTTGGCTGGACCAAACTGGACTGAACTGACTTGGACTGGGCAGACCTGGACTCAACTGAACTGACCTGGACCCAACTGGACTGACCTGGACTGGACTGACGTGGACTGGACTCACCTGGGCTCACCTGGACTCAACTGGACTAACCTGGACTCACCCAGACTCAAATGGACTGACCTGGGCTCACCTGGTCTCACCTGAACTGACCTGGGCTCACCTGGACTGACCAAGTTTCTGTGTTGACTCTGTTCTTCTTCAGGTGCCTTTGATCAGCTGAAACAAAATGCCACCAAAGCCAGAATCCCCTTCTACGGCAGGTGAGTCATGTGACCATGCATACCTGAGCAATGGCAGGTGTGTCATGTGACCACACTTACCTGAGCAACCAGTTCACAGACCCAGTTTAACACAACATCAACAACGGCCAGTGCGCTGCGTTCAGGTGCATTAACCCTGTGTGCTGCATTTAGGTGGATTAACTCTGTGCGCTATGTTCAGGCGCCCTAATCCTGTGTGTTGCATTCAGCTGCGTTAACCCTGTTCAGTGCGTTCAGGTGCATTAACCCTGTGTGTTGCGTTCAGGCTCCTTAACCCTGTGTGCTGCGTTCAGGCTCCTTAACCCTGTGTGTTGTGTTCAGTTACACAGAGATGGACCCTGTGGTCATTGCCTCTGAAGGGGTGGAGAAGTTCAAAGCAGAGAACTTCGAGATCATCATCGTGGACACCAGTGGACGACACAAACAGGAAGACTCTCTGTTTGAGGAGATGCTCCAAGTGTCCAACGCTGTGGTCAGTACCTGAACGCACCTCAGCACACCTGCTTCCGTACCTGTCGATCACGCGGCTATCTCCTCTTTCCGTAGCAACCGGACAACATTGTGTATGTGATGGACGCGTCCATTGGCCAGGCATGTGAGGCTCAGGCCAAGGCCTTCAAGGACAAGGTGGACGTGGCCTCTGTGATCGTCACCAAACTGGATGGACATGCCAAGGGAGGCGGAGCTCTGAGCGCGTAAGACCATCATGCTTTGCTCTGTGATGAGGCGGGGCGGGCTGTGGGCTTCGACATTAACCTTCTTGTGGTGTTTGATGTCAGCGTGGCAGCGACCAGGAGTCCCATCATCTTCATCGGAACAGGAGAACACATTGATGACTTCGAACCCTTCAAGACTCAGCCCTTCATCAGCAAACTACTGGGTGAGTGTGGACGGAGGTCACAGGTGTGGGGGTGTAGCTGATGAAAGGTCATCAGGTGGTGTCCAGGTGAGGGGGTGTGGCTGATGAAAGGTCAACAGGTGGTGTCCAGGTGTGGGGGTGTGGCTGATGATGATGTCATGTCCATGTGACAGTGACAGGACAACAGATGCACACATATGGATGTGTGTGAAGCGGTTCATGTACAAGAACACAGTGTGTACTCTGAGGATCAGGAGTGTTTCCGTGGAAACCCTCAGTAACTCCGCCCATCTCTGTCCGTCAGGAATGGGCGACATCGAGGGACTGATCGACCGAGTGAATGAACTGAAACTGGATGACAACGAGGAGCTGATCGACAAACTGAAACATGGTGAGAACAGGAACACACAGTACTGTCCAGCACACAGACACACACACACACACACACACACAGATGGATGATGTCACAGATCTTGGGCCGTTTCTCAGTTGGCGTTTTTTTTTTTCTCAGTTTGGTTCTGGTCTGTTTTTCTGTTCTTGTCAAACATCATCGGTCAGTCCCAGTTCTGTTCCATTTAAAGTTCACATAAACCTAGAACCCATAGAACTCCCACAGGTCACCAGGACCAGGAGACAGCATCAAAGGTCACCAGGACCAGGAGATGGGGTTAAAGGTCACCAGCTACAGGAGGCGGGCTCAAAGGTCACCAGGACCAGGAGACGGGGTTAAAGGTCACCAGTACCAGGAAAGACAGGGTTAAAGGTCACCAGGACCAGGAGAGACAGGGTTAAAGGACACCAGGACCAGGAGATGGGGTTAAAGGTCACCAGTACCAGGAGATAGGGTAAAAGGTCACCAGGACCAGGAGGCGGGGTTAAAGGTCACCAGGACCAGGAGAGACAGGGTTAAAGGTCACCAGGACCAGGAGGTGGGGTTAAAGGTCACCAGGGCCAGCTGTCCAATCACAGATAGACCTGCATTCTGAGGACATCCGTTGTCAGGGACTGTTCTGACCCAGACCAGACTCTGCGTTCATGATTCTGAGAAACGGCCAGAGTTTTCCTTGGTGTCTTTCACAACCTTTGACCTTTGACCTTTGACCCCAGGCCAGTTCACCCTCAGGGACATGTATGAACAGTTTCAGAACATCATGAAGATGGGACCGTTTGGACAGATCATGGTAAGGACACACTGAAGACGCACGGGGGGGGGGGGGGGGGGGGTGTCACTGACAGGGGGCGGAGCAACTATTTCACTATGTCACAAACTACCAGATGGGGGCGCTGTGTGTTTTTGCTCACATCCACAATAACAACTACTACCACAACAACATCAACCACAACAACTACTACCACAACAACAACAACAACAACAACAACCCCAAGAACCACAACAACAACCGCCTATTCTTGACACGACATCAATAACCTAACCCTAACTGACATTTCATCAGCTGATCCTTTAATCTAGTAAAGTATAAATATGGGTATTAGTATGGGATTGATCTGTGTATTTACTGTGTATTTTCTGTGTACTTCCTGTGTATATTCTGTGTACTTACTGTGTACTTCAGGGCATGATTCCTGGTTTTGGGACAGACTTTATGAGTAAAGGAAACGAACAGGAGTCGATGGCAAGACTGAAGAAACTGATGACCATTATGGACAGCATGAACGACCAGGGTAAGAGAGAGAGAGAGAGAGAGAGACAAAGACACACACAGACTGAAGAAACTGATGACCATTATGGACAGCATGAATGACGAGGGTAAGAGAGAGAGAGAGAGAGAGAGAGAGAGAGAGACAAAGACACACACAGACTGAAGAAACTGATGACCATTATGGACAGCATGAACGACCAGGGTAACACAGAGAGAGAGAGAGACACACACACACACACACACACACACACACACACACACACACAGAGAGAGAGACACACACAAAATCACACTCACCTGTTCTTCTCATGTATTCAAGCATATGTCAGGTTCATTCATCTGACTGGTTCCACTGGTTCCTCTGGTTCCACTGGTTCCTCTGGTTCCACTGCTTCCGCTGCTTCCTCTGGTTCCACTGTGTGACATGGTTCCTCTGGATGAAAGGGAAAATAATGGCGTAGTCAAAAAAAAGATTTTTAAGTGATTTATTGTGCTTGTCTTCTCACAGTGCAAAAATCAGTGCTCAGTAACAAAGTATGAAAAAATAACATTTACAATTGTAGAGAAAATTAATTCTTCAGGGTAACCAGCTCTGTTACCTTCAGTGGAACCAGCTCAGCATCCACTGACTCATGATGGAGAAAGGCCCTCTTTTAAAACCCTGAGGCTCCTCCCACCAGATAATTAACAAACCAAACTGGCCATATCTCCCACACCATACAACATACCATGTACACATAATTACAATAAATTCTCTCACAATACAACATATGTAATACCCTTAACAATGGGTCTCTAAAATGGCCAGGAAAAATAATAAAATTAATCCAGTGCAAAACGGGCACCTTGCGGTGATGTCACTAGGACGTCAGAGGACCGCGTCCCGCACACGACGCAACATAACCCGGAAGTCAGAGAGGCGCTCGGTTTGACAGTAGGGACATGTGAATGTGGGATGTATACTGGATGAAAGTTTGAGAGGTGGCAAACTATGGGAAGAACAATGGATTAACAGTTGTCAAGTGTGCACCCAAGACTACTGCGATGACAGTCCGACTGTAAATAAGATGAAAACGGAGCGAACAGATGAGAGATGAAGTAAATGGACAACCAGGTAATGAGTGTGTGTATGTGTGCGTGCTTCATCTTTTCGCGGGAGTTTTCCCACAGTACCTGACGGGGCTCTACTGTCACACACTGGTTCCACTGGTTCCTCTGGTTTTTGTAGAACTGGACTCTAAGGACGGAGCCAAACTGTTCAGTAAACAGCCCAACCGGATCCAAAGGGTGGCACGGGGGTCAGGGGTCGCCACCAGGGATGTCCAGGAGCTGCTCACCCAGTACACCAAGTTCGCCCAGATGGTGAAGAAGATGGGCGGGATCAAAGGCCTGTTCAAAGGTAAAGGGGGCAGGATCAAAGACCTGTTCAGTGGTTAAGGGGTGGGACCAAAAGGGGTGGGATCGAAGGCCTGTTCAAAGGTAAAGGGGTGGGACCAAAAGGGGTGGGATCAAAGGCCTGTTCAGAGGTAAAGGGGGTGGGATCAAAGGCCTGTTCAAAGGTAAAGGGGGCAGGATCAAAGGCCTGTTCAAAGGTAAAGGGGTAGGATCAAAGGCATGTTCAAAGGTAAAGGGGGCGGGGTCAAAGGCATGTTCAAAGGTAAAGGGGGCAGGATCAAAGTCCTGTTCAAAGGTAAAGGGGTAGGATCAAAGGCATGTTCAAAGGTAAAGGGGGCGGGGTCAAAGGCATGTTCAGAGGTAAAGGGGTGGGGTCAAAGAGGCGGGATCAAAGGCCTGTTCAAAGGTAATAGGGGTGGGATCAAAGGCTTGTTCAAAGGTAAAGGGGGTGGGATCAAAGGCCTGTTCAATGGTTAAGGGGTGGGATCAAAGGTCTGTTCAAAGGTAAAGGGGGCGGGGTCAAAGGCATGTTCAAAGGTAAAGGGGGCGGGGTCAAAGGCATGTTCAAAGGTAAAGGGATGGGGTCAAAGGGGGCAGGATCAAAGGCCTCTTCATAGGTAAAGGGGGTGGGATCAAAGTCCTGTTCAAAGGTAAAGGGGCAGGATCAAAGGCATGTTCAAAGGTAAAGGGGGTGGGATCAAAGGCCTGTTCAGAGGTGAAGGGATGTGGTGACTCCTGTGTGTGTGTTTCAGGTGGAGACATGTCGAAGAACGTGAACCCGTCTCAGATGGCCAAACTGAACCAGCAGATGGCCAAGATGATGGACCCCCGAGTCCTGCACCACATGGGTCAGACCCCACCCACATGTCTCAGACCACACCCGCATGACTTTGCACCTGATGGTTCACCTGCTGGGTGAACTGTTTGTTGACTTGTTGTTTACTTGTTTACCTGTTGACCTGGTTGTTTACCTGTTTGTTTACTCATTTGCTTACCTGTTTGTTTACTTGTTTGTTTGTTTGTTTGTTTGTTTCCCTGCCACCAGGGGGGATGGCTGGACTCCAGTCCATGATGCGTCAGTTTCAACAGGGAGCTGCTGGAAACATGAAAGGCATGATGGGATTCAACAACATGTGACCACAAACCCGCCAATTGCCTTACAGCACAAGAAAAGAAACTCTTTAAATGGAAGCCCTGCCCCCTTAGAAGGTAAAGGAGGAGGAGGCGGGGCTTAGAGACCAGCGTTTTGAGTTGAATTTGAGCTTGAATTCAAACAGGATTTAAAGAAGTTCCTGTCCCTTTAAATCAGGAGGGGGAGGGGCTTTGATTTAAAGAAGTTACTATTCCTTTAAATCAGGAGGGGGAGGGGCTTTGGCTCGGTAATTTAACTGTCAGTCATTTATGTACAAAGTTAAAAATAGATGTCACAAACATCCTGATTGGATGAAATGATGATGATGATGATGATGGCGTTAGTGACAGTATTTGTGTCATTAATAAACATTTGTATGATACATTTTAACCCCAGTGTGTACTTTTACTGCGTTTACTTTCACTGTGTGTACTTTTACTGCGTTTACTTTCACTGTGTGTACTTTTACTGTGTTTACTTTTACTGTGTTTAATTTTATTAGGTGTACTTTTACAGCATTTTCTTTTACTGTGTGTACTTTTACTGCCTCTTTCATGATCTGTGGAAGTTGGACTGAAGTTTCCAAACCACAGATGCTGTGACAGACAGAAGCTGATGTGGACGTTCAACTGTTCCAGATGTCCAAATGTGAGCTGTGGCTGTAAATGAATGCTGTCCTGGTATTTGTACACACGTACTTACTAATAGAAGTACTGCTGTGTGTGATGGTCAGTCTGTGGAACAGGTCTGAGCGCCAAAGATCCCACAGTGAGGAGAAGGCTCACTCTGCTGTGAAGATCAGCTGTAGATCTACAGCGTTAGAGTGAACCTGCAGTCCAAACTGAGGAAAATAAAACTGAGCCACAGCAGAGAAAACAGCAGACATCTGACACAGTGAACAAATGGACCGGGATCCGTTTATCAAAATTACATTTATTTATTTATTTATATTGATTGATTGATTGATTGATTTGGGGTAAAAAAGTTCCTGGTAACTGCGTCTCCACCGCACCCCAAAGTTCAGGGTCATTTATTCAAATCAGGTTGATGATGTATGAGGGTGCAGTAACAGAAACTGTAGTCCAGTTCATGTACATTCACAAACTAAACTCTAGTTCAATAAAATGACACTACTTTAAGTGGACGGGTTAGGTTTAACATTTTACTGGTTGTTGAATCACTTAATCCATTTGGAATACAGGGGTTGGACAAAATAATGGAAACACCTTCACCTCAAGATGATAATGCCCCAATACAGCTAGAATTGTTAAAGAATGGCATGAGGAACATTCTAATGAAGTTGAGCATCTCGTATGGCCGGCACAGTCCCCAGACCTCAACATTATTGAGCATTTATGGTCAGTTTTAGAGATTCAAGTAAGACGTCGATTTCCACCGCCATCGTCTCTAAAAGAGTTGGAGGGTATTCTAACTGAAGAATGGCTTAAAATTCCTTTGGAAACAATTCACAAGTTGTATGAATCGATACCTCGGAGAATTGAGGCTGTAATTGCCGCAAAAGGCGGACCTACACCATATTAAATTATATTTTGTTTATTTTTTAAGGTGTTTCCATTATTTTGTCCAACCCCTGTACATTTTAAATTAAGTTAACCATCATTACATATCCTTACTTTGTATTTAAAAGTGGTAGAACATGTATTTTCAACTTCTCATTCCTTAAACTAAATCACATCTAACTTTAAGTATGGTGGATGGTTCTGTTTCATTTCTATTGTTTACAGATATAGTCCAGGTTCAACCAGATTTACTCAAATGCCTGCATTTAATTCAACTGCATATTACTGATAAAAGTACTTATACTCATATTTTTGATGCCTTGTAAATAAACAGACAGTATTAGGTAAGATTTTTTTTTATTATTATTAAAAATTGAATCAAAACAAAGGTGCCTTGAGATTAAAAGGGAAAAAATAAACGTGTGAAAGGTTCAGGCTTCTGGACCAGGGTCTGGTCCAGCTATGAGGGCCGTTCAATAAGTTCATGGCTTCACCCAGAACAGAACAACACAGACTGATAATTTACATTTTATTTTTCAACATAATCTCCATTTACAGCAATGCGCTTGGTCCATCGATGTTAAAGCATCATTATCCCATCAAGAAAGAATGTAACATCCTGTATTATAACAACCAGTATTTCTGGGTGAGGCCATGAACTTATTGAACAGCCCTCGTAGTCCAGGACAGCCGGTCTGGAACTCCATGGTCCTGGTCCCTTTTTCGCTTTCCTACAGGAAAAGTAATAAAAATGCTAAAATGAATAACAGAACACATGATGGCAGATTCCTACCACTATGATGTGACATGTCTGACCTGGGCTGTTGTAAACAGCAGGAGATGATGGACGAGGACACAAAGGAGCCGCAGAAAAAGAGACGAGTCTTCCAGTCCATTTTAGGTGGAAATCACAAAACATACAGAATAAATCAGTGTTCAGCTCACGGCGACAACACGAATACATCCAGTTCTGTGATTTAGATTTAGTGTCAGACTTGACCAGTTAGTATTAGGTTAACTGGACTTCAATTTTGTCTAAACAGCTGATGTACCGCTGACTACTGTAACAGCATGGAACCAACTAAACAGTGAATATTTCTGTCATATACATACCATTGGTTTGTTCGGCAGTCGGATCCACGGCGGCCGTTGTGGTCCTTTAGTTTCTTTTAATCCTGCATAAATTTCTTCTTCTTTCCTCGTATTTCTTTAGGCGTGTGTCTTATATTTGGCTCAGACAGCTTTTACTCGCTCGTTTCGTTTCGGCGATTGAAAGTCCGTCTGAATTTCCTAATCGTCCGTCCACTTGTAGCTTCTCTTTTGGTCACTTTTCCGAATTATCAAAATACTAAGCTTGTGGAAATTAAATGAGTTAAATATTGGCGGTGAACACAATGTGGAAATGCTGCCAGTCTAGTCCTCCACTCAGCCTTCTCCAGCACACAGCCCCGCCCCTTAAAGTTCCTGGTAATCTGGAAAGTACTACCTCTGTACCAGGAACTTCTTCGGGGTAAATTCGGGGCCGGGGGTGGGTCAGTTACCAGGGTAATTTTCGGTGGAAACGCACCAGGAACTTTGAAAGTTCAGGGCAATACAGAAAGTTCCTGCAAAAGTTCCTGCGGTGGGAAAGGGCCTATTTTGTTGTTGTGTCGTACTGTGTCGTGGACTCTGGTCCCTGTTTCTCCGTCAGCGTGAGCCCTCTTCTCCTCCGTCCCTATGTGTCTTGTCGTGGACTCTGGTCCCTGTTTCTCCGTCAGAGTGAGCCCTCTTCTCCGTTCCCTCGGTGTCTTGACGTGGCGCCGTGGCCGCCATGTTGTTTTGCTTGGTTGTCGTATCGCCGGTGGAGGCGGAGAAGGAGCGGCTCCGAGCGGCTCACAGACCCTTCACAGACCCTTCACCGTCTGCGGGGCTCACCAGGACCCGACGGAACCGGACCTGGAGCCGGACTCATTGAGGTGAGCTGAGTGACATCAGGGACGCGGCGTTTCACCGGCTCCGGCGTTTCCGTTAGCAGTTAGCCCCGCGGCTAAAGCAGCTGAAACAGCACAACATGGACCGGGTTCAGTTCGGTTCGGTTCAGTTCGGGTGATCCTTGGACACGTTCAGTTTTACCGGACAGTTTAAAACAGGTTCTGCTGAGGTTACCCCGTCACTGACCGATTGATCTGCACTTTTTTCGATTATCAGGCACTAATCAGCTCAGATCCATAACATGCAATTCACTGGTCTATTGGTCCAATAGTCTACTGGTCCACTAGTCCACCGGTCTACTGGTCCACCGGTCAACAGGTCTAGTGGTCCACTGGCCTACTGGTCCACTAGTCGACTGGTCTACCGGTCTACTGGTCCACTGGTCTACTGGTCCAATAGTCTACTGGTCCACTAGTCCACCGGTCTACTGGTCCACCGGTCAACAGGTCTACTGGTCCACTGGTCTGCTTGCCCGGTGGTCCACCGGTCTACTGGTCCACCAGTCTACTTGCCCACCGATCTATTCGTCTACCGGTCTACTTGTCCAATGGTCTACTGGTCCACTGGTCAACTAGTCTACTGGATTACTGGTCCACCGGTCTACTGGTCCACTAGTCTACTGGTCCACCGGTCAACTGGTCCACTAGTCTACTGGTCCACTGCTCTACTGGTCCACTCGTCCGCTGGTCCACTGGTCTACTGGTCCACCGGTCTACTTGCCCACTGGTCCACTGGTCTACTGGTCCACCGGTCTACTGGTCCACTGCTTTACTGGTCCACTGGTCTACTGGTCCGCTGCTCTACCGGTCTACTGGTCCACCGGTCTACTGCTCTATTGGTCCACTGCTCTACTGGTCCACCGGTCTACCGGTCTACTGGTTTACCGGTCCACCGGTCTACTGGTCCACCAGTCCACCAGTCTATTGGTCCACTGCTCTACTGGTTCACTGGTCCACCGGTCCACTAGTCTACTGGTCAACTGGTCCACTAGTCTACCGGTCATCACCACGTTGGCCTCTCGGAGGCCTAAGTGGCATTTGGACAAAGCTTTCGGAGTCCTTCCGTGTCTGGTGAACCGGTCCTACCGTCCCCACACTTGGAACCCAGGTTCTTTGGAACAGGTCCCGATGCCCATTAGAGGGACTGGGCCTTCTGTGGTTTGGTAACCATGGTGGTGTTGTGTCTCCACAGCCTCTTTGGTCCATCTGACCTCCCTGAGTTGACATGGCAACCTTCCCAGAGTACATCGCGCAGAACGAGGAGCGTGACGGTGTGCGCTTCAGCTGGAACGTGTGGCCGTCCAGTCGTCTGGAGGCCACCCGAATGGTGGTCCCCGTGGCGTCCCTGTTCACGCCCCTGAAGGAGCGGCCTGACCTGCCACCCATCCAGTACGAACCGGTCCTGTGCAGCCGCGCCACCTGCCGTGCCGTGCTCAACCCGCTGTGGTAAGACCCGCTCAGGTCAAAGGTCACAGCGGCCGTCGCTAACAGACCGCTCACCTGCTTCACTCTGTGTTTCAGCCAAGTGGACTACAGAGCCAAA
The DNA here is from genome assembly GCF_902148855.1 of Sphaeramia orbicularis. Taxonomy (NCBI): domain Eukaryota; kingdom Metazoa; phylum Chordata; class Actinopteri; order Kurtiformes; family Apogonidae; genus Sphaeramia; species Sphaeramia orbicularis. Next base: position 6,457,346 of record NC_043978.1, on the reverse strand, counting down.
CTGTGGGCCTGTAACTTCTGCTACCAGAGGAACCAGGTACTCACACCTGTCCTCCTGCACATGGACGTCCACTCTCCGTCAAACCAACCACTAAACGTCATTGGTCTGTTTCAGTTTCCTCCATCTTATGCTGGAATCTCAGAGGTGAACCAACCGGCGGAACTGCTGCCTCAGTTCTCCACCATCGAGTATGTGGTCCAGGTGAGACGGGTTCAGATCCATGTGCATGTGGTCCAGCTGAGACAGGGGTTCAGGTCCATGTGCATGTGGTCCAGGTGAGACAGGGGCTCAGATCCATGTGCATGTGGTCCAGGTGAGACAGGGGCTCAGATCCATGTGCATGTGGTTCAGGTGAGACAGGGGCTCAGATCCATGTGCATGTGGTCCAGGTGAGACAGGGGCTCAGATCCATATGCATGTGGTCCAGATGAGACAGGGGTTCAGATCCATGTGTATGTGGTCCAGGTGAGACAGGGATTCAGATCCATCTGCATGTAGTCCAGGTGAGACAGGGGTTCAGATCCATGTGTATGTGGTTCAGGTAAGACAGGGGCTCAGATCCATCTGCACGTGTCCAGATCAGTGTTCAGATGTGTAACCTGCTCTGGTCTTCTCTGCTCTGCTCTGGTCCAGTCTTCTCTGGTCTGGTCTGGCCTTCTCTGGTCTGATCTGCTCTGGTCTTCTCTCATCTAATCTGGTCTTATCTGGTCCGATCTGCTCTGGTCTGGTCCAGTCTTCTCTGGTCTGTTCTGGTCTGATCTGGTCTGGTCTGGTCTTCTCTGGTCTTATCTGGTCTAATCTGGTCTGTTCTGGTCTCTCCTCAGCGGGGGCCCCAGATGCCGCTGGTCTTCCTGTACGTGGTGGACACCTGTATGGAGGACGAGGACCTGCAGGCTCTAAAGGAGTCCCTGCAGATGTCCCTGTCCCTGCTGCCGCCCACGGCTCTGGTTGGACTAATCACCTTCGGACGCATGGTCCAGGTCCATGAACTGGGCTGTGAGGGGATCTCCAAGAGCTACGTGTTCAGAGGGACCAAAGACCTGAATGCCAAGCAGCTCCAGGTACAGCTTAGGAACAGGGTTAGGGTTAGGACCCAGGTACCACCCAAAGCAGGAGGTCCGTGGACCATACCGGTCCTCCAGGTCCTTACCAGGTCACATGACTCAGGTCTTCTCTAGACCCATGATCTGCTGCTTTTCATCCAGAATGTTCCTCAGGTTCTTCTGGGTTGTCTCCACAGAAACAAGATTTATTTTACACAAGAGTGACAGCTAAAAAAAAGCAATGTTTCAGCTTCAACGGCAGATAAAACTAGTTGAAGTTAGGTTAGTATACACTACTGATCAAAAGTCTTAGAACACCCCAATTTTTCCAGAATTTCATGAAAATGATGCAGGTTAATGTCTCAGTGTACTCTGAAATTTAAGCATAGATCAAATAAACAATTGAAGTTAAAAAAGAAATCATGGTATCAATTTAGAAACCCAAATGTATTCTAAACTTTGGACTCATCAAAGTAGCCACCTTTGGCAGATAGAACAGTTGAACACATAGCTTGGATTTCTGTTTTGGGTCATTATCTTGCTGTAGGATGAACCCCTGACCAACAAGGCATTGCATCCCAGAGGGTACTGCATGGCATAGCTGCAGAATGCAGTGGTAGTCATTTTGGTTCAGGGTGCCTTTCACTCTGTACAAGTCACCGACCCTGGATCCAGCAAAACAGCCCCAGACCATCACACTCCCTCCTCCATGTTTGACAGTTGATGTCACACACTGAGGAACCATCCTTTGACCTACTCGACGGTGTACATAAGTTCTGCGGGATGAACCCAAGATTTCAAATTTGGATTCATTAGTCCATAACACCTTCTTCCAGTCTTCAGTAGTCCACTGATGGTGTTTCATGGCCCAGGCAAGCCTGTTTTTCTGATTCTGAAGTCTCACCAATGGCGTTCTTGCTGCAACTCAACCCATCAAACCTGCAACTGGAAGTCTTCTCCTCACAGTGTAAACTCAGACTTGCTTACTACGACCACTATTGAGCTGTGGTTGAAGCTGTTGTCCTGTGAGTCTCCTATCACTCAAGCTGTTGACTCTCAGAAACTTGTCTTCTGATTCTATTGTGGCTTTGGGTCTGCCAGACCTCTTCCTGTCAGCATTTCCCCCAGTTTCTGAGTGCCTTTGGATGGTGAAGGAAACTGGACTTACTGACACCTTGACTTTCTTGGCAATTTCTCTGTAGGACAGACCTACATTTTTCAGTGTTATGATGGTCTGTCTCTCTTCTATCTTTAATTGCCTTTTCCACTTTTTCATTTTTATAGTAACGCACTACTTTCTGCAGAACAATATTGTTCAAATAATGCTCCCAACGGTATGGTACCAAAGTGTGTTCCAGCACTACTTTTATGCAGACAGAGGGGGTGGGAAGGAATTCAGAAACGTTGGGACATCTGTAGGAATTGGTAGCACCAACTTTCGGGGCTTGATCAACCTCCATTGCTGCAGAACTGCTTTAAGTTGTTAACCATTTCTTGTTTGCCTTTTTGTATAATTCTGGAATGTACATTATTTTTCAGTTTTGTTTAACCTCACCAATTTTTTTTTTACCTCTGGCAATACACCACTTACCTTTGTACCATTTCAAGCTGTTCATTGGACTTGAACTGCTTGAATTTCCATACAAAACTGGAAAAATTGGGGTGTTCTAAAACTTTTGACCGGTAGTGTAGGTTAGGTTAATTCTAACCTCTGGTGTTGGTTTTGTCTGTGCAGGAGATGCTTGGTTTAACCAAACCTTCAGCATCACAGGGACGAGGACCTCAAACCGCTCAGCAGCCTCTGTCCAACAGGTAAACACAGCAACAGGTCAGGGGTCAGAGGGTGGGGTCAGGGGTCAGAGTTCAGAAGGTCGGGGGTTTAGAGGTCAGAGTTAAGAGGGTTAGAGGGTGGGGTCAGAGTTCAGAGGGTCAGGGGTTAAAGGGTGGGGTCAGAGGTCAGAGGGTCAGGGGTTAAAGGGTGGGGTCAGAGTTCAGAGGGTCAGGGGTTAAAGGGTGGGGTCAGAGGTCAGAGGGTCAGGGGTTAAAGGGTGGGGTTAGAGGTCAGAGTTAAGAGGGTCAGGGGTTAGAGGTCAGAGTTATGAAGGTCAGGGGTTAGAGGTCAGAGTTCAGAGGGTCAGGGGTTAGAGGGTAGGGTCAGAGGTCAGGGTGGTCACTCTGGGTCCTGGTCCTCTCAGGTTCCTGCAGCCGGTGCAGAAGATCGACATGAACCTGACGGACCTGCTGGGGGAGCTGCAGCGGGACCCCTGGCCCGTCACTCAGGGGAAGAGGCCTCTACGCTCGTTGGGTGTGGCCATGTCCATCGCCGTGGGCCTCCTGGAGGTGAGTCTGCGCCCCCCAGGCCTCATGTGAGCAGGTCAACCCCCTGTAACATCGGCCTTTACCCACAGTGCACCTTCCCCAACACTGGCGCTCGCATCATGACGTTCATCGGAGGCCCCGCCACCCAGGGGCCCGGCATGGTGGTGGGAGATGAACTGAAGACCCCCATCAGGTCTTGGCATGACATCGAGAAGGACAACGCCAAGTTCATGAAGAAGGCCACCAAGGTAAGGACACACAGGGGGGACGGACCCAGGTGGGATGGACCTGGTGGGACGGACCATGGTGGGATGGACCCAACTGGGACGGACCCCAGTGGGACCTACAACAAAGGATCACCTAGTATTAAGTGGAATGTTTTAATCAGACAGCACTGTGTGTGTATTCTGTGTTGGTATGTGTGTATTTCCTGTGTGTGTGTTGGTTCTGTTTGTGTGTGTGTGTTTCAGCACTATGAGTCCCTTGCGTCCAGGGCTTCCTCTAACGGTCACATGGTGGACATATACGCCTGTGCTCTGGACCAGACCGGTTTATTGGAGATGAAGTGCTGCTCCAACTACACCGGGTACGAATGCACATGCACACGCTCCCTCCTGGTTTACTGTTGCATGTGTGTGATCGTGTTCAAGTGTGTTGTTTGCGTGTTTCCAGAGGGTACATGGTGATGGCTGACTCTTTCAACACGTCTTTGTTCAAACAAACCTTCCAAAGAGTCTTCACCAAAGATGTCCAGGGCTCCTTCAAGATGGCCTTCGCCGCCACCCTGGAAGTCAAGGTAACTGCGCCTGTCCCCTCAGGCTCTGCCCTCTCTCGGCCTCTGTCAGCGCTTAACCCCGTTCTGTGTGTTCCGTCCTCCAGACCTCCAGGGAGATCAAGGTGTCGGGCGCCATCGGCCCCTGTGTGTCTCTGAACGCCAAAGGACCCTGCGTCTCCGAGAATGTATGTCCTTTGAGTGTTTGGGTTTATGTCTGCGCACACACAGGTTTATAGGTGACCTCTGACCTCTGACCTCAGGAGATCGGCACTGGAGGAACCTGTCAGTGGAAGATCTGCGGTCTGGATCCCAGCACCACACTGGCTCTGTACTTCGAGGTGGTCAACCAGGTACGACCTCTGACCTTTGAGTCTACTGTTGTGTAGAAGACAGGAAACACTGACCGCAGCCAACACAAGTTCAACTTAGGTTAGTGTAGGTTATGTTAATGTAGGTTAGGTTAGTGTAGGTCGGTGTAGATGAGAGTAGGTTAGATTAGTGTAGATTAGAGTAGGTTAGGTTAGTGTAGGTTAGATTAGAGTAAATTAGGTTAGTGTAGGTTAGATTAGTGTAGATTAGAGTAGGTTAGGTTAGTGTAGGTTAGATTAGAGTAGGTTAGGTTAGTGTAGGTTAGGTTAGTGTAGATTAGAGTAGGTTAGACTAGAGTAAGTTAGGTTAGTGTAGGTTAGATTAGTGTAGATTAGTGTAGGTTAGGTTAGTGTAGGTTAGATTAGAGTAAGTTAGGTTAGTGTAGGTTAGATTAGTGTAGATTAGTGTAGGTTAGGTTAGTGTAGGTTAGATTAAATTAGGTTAGTGTAGGTTAGATTAGTGTAGATTAGAGTAGGTTAGGTTAGTGTAGGTTAGATTAGAGTAGGTTAGGTTAGTGTTGGTTAGGTTAGTGTAGATTAGAGTAGGTTAGATTAGTGTAGGTTAGACTAGAGTAAATTAGGTTAGTGTAGGTTAGGTTAGTGTAGGTTAGATTAGAGTAAATTAGGTTAGTGTAGGTTAGATTAGTGTAGGTTAGGTTAGTGTAGGTTAGATTAGAGTAGGTTCGGTTAGTGTAGGTCAGGAAACAGTGAGCACAGCCAACACCAGTCCAGCTCAGTGTCAGATGAACAGGTCAAAGTGGATTCATTTAATCAATATCAGACTGAAGGTAAATGACAGCAGATGAGTTCAGTCCACATCAGATACATTCAGCACATTTCATTTCACTAAACACACGGCTATAAAAGGATTTCACTGATTTAAATGAGCGATTCTGCTTCTGTTAAACACAATATTCTGATCAAGTCTTCAGTTGGAACTGTAAAAATATGTATAAGACGATAAAAAACAGACTGTTATTCCACCACATGAGCAGAAGGAAGGAGACCCAAGCCCCTCAGACCACCTGGGATCGCCTGAGACCAGCTGGGACCAGCTGGGACCAGCTGGGACCACCTGAGGCCACCTGGGACCACCTGGGGCCTGTTCAGAGCATGGGACTGCTCAGTGGGACAGGGTTGGAAGGGGGTGGACACATGCTTCCCTGCACCACTTAGACAGTTTTTTCACTGGGGCCTTGGGTTTTTGGTGGGTGCAGTACCACCAGTGACCACGGGGGGTGGGGGGTGTTTGGAGACGATGCTCTGGAGGTCCTCCTCTGTCATCTGTCCAATCAGTCCACAGCTCAGACTGAAGAACCAAATGGACCTGAACTGTCCGCACACAACAGGAAACAAACACATCACAGTCATGAACTTCATTTCCCATAGTGCACTCTGTCTGGACTCATGGTCACATGGACCGGTTCTGGGTCACAGTGCTATTGGTGCTGGTGGAGTCGTAAGTGTTTTTGGTGATGACTTTGGACGTGTGGCTGTAACTACTGTTGCTGCAGCTGCTGCTGTTGTTGCTGTTGTTGTTGCAGCTGTTGTTGCTGTTGTTGTTGTTGTTGCTGCTGGTGCTGTTGTTGCTGGTGCTGTTGTTGTTGCTGCTGTTGTTCCTGTTGTTGCTGCTGCTGTTGTTGTTGCTGTTGCTTTTGTTGCTGTTGCTGCTGTTGTTGTTGCTGTTGTTGTTGCTGCTGCTGTTGCTGTTGTTGTTGCTGCTGCTGTTGCTGTTGTTGCTGTGCTGCTTTGATTGGCTGAGTGCAGGGGTGGGCTGGCGCTCTGTGGGTGGGACTGTGTGTTCTTGTGGAAACAGGAACACACCTGCAGAATCTGACCAAGGCTGTGCCGCAGCGCCACTCTGTACCTGCTGCAGAGAAACAGACACAGATCTGAGCCATAACTACGTCCAAATGCTGGAAACAGACTGAGCCATAACTTCGTCCAAACACTGGAAACAGACTGAACCATAACTACGTCCAAACACTGGGAGGCAGACGGCGCTGAAACCCACTGTCACCATCTAACCCAGTGGAATTCTGGGTAGAGCTAACTGTTGAATTTCGTTTGGGTTCATGTGTGCTGCGGTGTGTGGAAGCACAGGTCCATGAGTGTCGGTTCTTACATCTGCGTCATGCAGGTGATCCAGGGGTTGAGGGCAGAGCTGCTCAGGACAAGCCAGGCTGACAGGGCGGAGGTCACAGGTGGACTGGGACCGCCACCGAAGGTCTCGTACAAACACACGGAGATATAAGGCATCCAGCAGACGAGCAGACACACTGCAACACAGCACAGGACAGTCAGATGACCCCTGACCCCAGCACACACTGCAACACAGCACAGGTAAGTTAGCTGACCCCTGACCCCAGCAGACTAGCAGACACACTGCAACATAGCACAGGACAGTCAGATGACCCCTGACCCCAGCAGATACACTGCAACACAGCATAGGACAGTCAGATGACCCCTGACCCCAGCACACACTGCAACACAGCACAGGTAAGTTAGATGACCCCTGACCCCAGCAGACTAGCAGACACACTGCAACATAGCACAGGACAGTCAGATGACCCCTGACCCCAGCAGATACACTGCAACACAGCATAGGACAGTCAGATGACCCCTGACCCCAGCACACACTGCAACACAGCACAGGTAAGTTAGATGACCCCTGACCCCAGCAGACTAGCAGACACACTGCAACATAGCACAGGACAGTTGGTGACCCCAGACCCCAGCAGACACACTGCGACACAGCACAGGAAAGTCAGATGACCCCTGACCCTTGATCCCTGACCCCAGTAGACCATCAGACACACTGCAACACAGCACAGGACAGTCAGACCACCCCTGACCCCGGCCCCCAACCTGGCCCTTAACCCTGACCCTTAACCCTGACCTTTGGAGGAAGGCCTAACCCTGACCTTTAACCCTGACCTCTGGAGGAAGGCCTAACCCTGACCCTGGGTGCCATCTGTAGCTTCAGCTCATGGATCTGTCTGAAACCTCAGACTGACCCTGAAACCAACGCCCATCGGACAGACTCTGCAGAGTATGGCAGCCGGTGTCTCCATAATGACAGTGAGTCATGAAGGTAAACACCATCACCTGGAGGATCACGGGTTCATCCCGTCGTCATGACAACATCCACATGACTGGGCTGTTTGTGTAGGACATATTGACAGGCCTCTGTTTAAGAGAAATGAACCCAAACAGGAGGGAAAACCTCCACGCCGTCAGGTATGAGTCTGTAACCGTCATCCTGACCGGAGTGTCACTGGTGTTTTCAGCCAATAAACGTACATCTGTCACTGAGGTCAAAAGTCACAGGACATTGTGCAGCTGATAAACCTACAACTGTCACTGAGGTCAAAGTTCACAAGACATTGTTCACCTGATAAACCTACATCTGTCACTGAGGTCAAAGGCCACAGGACATTGTTCATCTGATCAACCTACACCTGTCACTGAGGTCAAAGGTCACAAGACATTGTTTCAGCATTTTCCTCCTGTTATCAACTTGAACTCTTAACACAAATAATCACTGGTTCACCTGTAAACTACACACACATTTCCAGACCTCCACATGTAGAAAACCACTGTTTAATCGGAACAGAAATGAACTCACCTGAGGTGGTTACCATGACAACGGAGCTCCTCAAGTAGTTGTTGGCGGGGACATAGAAGCAGTGCAGCTCGTTGCACATGAATGTGCCCCTCCTGGCCTGTTTCCGGGCCACGTACACGATGTACGTGTACAGAGAACACATGGTGACAATGGGGGCGCCGATGCCCACCGCTGTCCACAGAACCACGAAAGTTCGGTTCTCGGGCCTGAAGTCCAGGCAGCACAGGTAGCGCGACTCACTGTACATGTAGCTACCAACGCCGAGCAGCGGCAGCATGGCATTGAGCAAAGAGAACGCCCACAGCACGACCAGCACCGAGCGGACGCGAGCCGCCGTCCACAGGCGCCGGTAGCTCAGGGCGAAGCAGATCTGCGTGAACTTGTCGATGGTGGCCCAGGTCAGAGAGTGGACAGATGACGTCTGCAGCAGCAGGAAGATGAAGCCGCTGCCCTGGCAGAAGGCACCGTTGCCAGGGTAACTGTCCGGCCCTGCCAGGCTGTTGTGAACTCCGAAGGGGATGGTGGATAGTCCCAGAGCCAGGTCGCTGAGGCTGAAGCTGAGCGTGAGGCCCAGAGTGTCGGTGCGCAGCTCCCTGCGGAGGAGGAGCAGCAGCAGGAGGAGGAGGTTCCCACCCACCGACGCCATGCCAGACAGGAGCATCAGAGTGGCGAACACAGCCCGAAGATCCCACGCCATCTTCAGCCTGAGGTCACATCAAAGCAGTAGGATCCCAGCGCACCTCCTGTGGACCTCTGGAAGTCTGTACAACATCTAAGAAAACACGAAGACCGGACTGGTGGGCCAGGAAATGTCTAAAAGATGACAGTCAGAGGCACTGTTCCCACCTCCAGAAGAGTGTCTACAGACCAGCGCACCACAAGACCTGAAACAAGGAGAGGAACGTCTGAAAGCTGACAGTCAGAGGCACTGTTCCCACCTCCAGACCAGCGCACTACAAGCCCGAAAAAAAAGGAAAGGAATGTCTAAAAGCTGACAGTCAGAGGTACTGTTCCCACCTCTAGAAGATTGTCTACAGACCAGCGCACCACAAGACCCAACAAAAGGAAAGGAACATCTGAAATCCATTATTCAGAGGAACCCTCATCAGTATGTATACAGAGACACCAAGTCCTGTCAGAGCAGGAGGTTGACACTCGGACCTCAACATTCAACTGGATCAGCACAGAGTCTGAAGAAACGGAAGAACAGAGTTTTAGTCTGAAAACAGCCATTCAAAGTCTAAACCGTCAGATTCACTCAGAACTGTTCCACAGCAAAGTTAGGACCAGATTCACAAACCAACATTTCACAGCTCTGTCTCACAAATGCTTCTGAACTGCAACTGCCTCTGGAGGAGAAGGGCGGAGTTTGAAACATTTATGGACAAACAGGTAGTAAATGTAAACGACTGCACCTTTAATCCACCTGTTGTTCAGGCCGATACCCTCCACCTTTAATCCACCTGTTGTTCAGGTCGGTACCCTCCACCTTTAATCCACCTGTTGTTCAGGTCGGTACCCTCCACCTTTATTCCACCTGTTCAGGTCAGTACCCTCCACCTTTAATCCACCTGTTCAGGTTGGTACCCTCCACTTTTAATCCACCTGTTGTTCAGGTCGGTACCCTCCACTGGTCCAGCGGTCAGTTGGTCAGTCTGCAGACTGTGGTCAGTCTGTGGATGACATCACCTCATGAGCTCTACTGTAAATAGACTCTGTTCTCGTCTCCACCCTTGGCTGCTGACACCAACATGAGTTGTGGAGGACTGAAGCCCATATATACAGAGTCCACCATGGCCTGTGTTCAGTCTGAGGCTGAGGTTGGACCACGTCCAGTAGATGTGACGGCGCTGAGGTTCACTCTGATGTTAAACTGCTGAGGTTCACTCTGATGTTAAACTGCTGAGGTTCACTCTGGTGTTAAACTGCTGAGGTTCACTTTGGTGTTAAACTGCTAAGGTTCACAGCCGTTAAAGAGAGGATGGGTCAGAACCACCTCCACCTCTGATGGACACGACCAGGACCCGGACTGGTCTGGACTCCACTGATCCATTAGTTTCAGAACATCTGAAAAATGTCTTTGACGTCCTTAAATGTCTTGTTTGGTCCGAAGGTTTTCAGGTCAATCAGAGAAAAGAAACATTCGCATCAGACCAGATGCAAAAAGGCAAAGTAGACTTTAATCAGATCATCTGGTCATCTGATCATCTGGTCATCTGTGGGCTCATTGATTCGAGTCTTGCTGAGGTCCTTCAGGTCCTGGTTGGTCCCCGTCTGTTTGGTTCTGGTTCTCACCCTTCACTTCTTCCTTGTCCTTCTGATCTCCGTCTGAAGAGCAGAGGGTAAACTGCAGGGGGTGTGGCCTGTGTTGGTGTGCGTTGCCATGGTGCCCCTGTCGGTCACCTGCTGAGCCGCTGATGACTTCAGTGTGTTATCTGCTGTAAACACCAGCTGAACATTTAATATCCTGAGTCCGCTAATGACAGGCGTATTATCCTCTGACTGCCGCTCTGTAGCCCCGCCCCCTGGTGGCCAAGGCTCACCTTTAACCACCTGTGGTCATGTGACAGACCTGTAGTGTGAAGGAACCGGTGAGGGTGACAGGTCTCTGTAAACTGTTTGTTTGTTTACTTGTTTGTTTGTTTGTTTGTTTGTTTGTTTGTTTGTTTTGCAGCACAATGCTCCGATCCCTCAGGGCGGCCGCGGAGCCATCCAGTTCGTCACCCAGTACCAGCACTCGTCAGGACAGAGACGCATCAGAGTGACCACCACAGCCAGGAAGTACGCCACACGCCACCACGTAAACAAAAGCACAACGGCGCCCTGACCTCTGACCTTTCATTAACTCCTCCCCTTCCTGCAGCTGGGCCGACGCTCAGTCTCAGATCCAGAGCATCGCGGCGTCCTTCGACCAGGAGGCAGCGGCCATCCTGATGGCCAGGTTGGCGGTTTACCGCGCCGAGACGGAGGAGGGGCCTGATGTCCTGAGGTGGCTGGACCGCCAGCTGATCAGACTGGTAAACAACAAACAAATAAACAAACAATAAACAACAAACAAACAATAAACAATGAACACACTGATAATTAGGCAAGGCAGATGTATTAGTAGAATACAGTTCATACAGAGAGTGATGAATGGAGTTTGGTAAATATATAAAAACAATCAAACAACAGTAATAATCAACAATAAAATACAGGAAACAATCAAGCATCAGTAATAATCAATAATAAAAAAATAGGAAACAATCAAACATGAATAATAATCAGTAATAAAAAATAGGAAACAACCAATGGTTCTAAGGTCAGAGGTCAGACAGAACCCTTTGAGTCGTTCTAAGGTCGGATGGTTCATATGACCAGTCCCTGAGGTTCTCAGGTCCCAGATGGTTCATGTGGGTTCTCAGGTCTCAGGAGTTCATATGGGTTTTCAGGTCCCAGTGGTTCAATGTGGGACCAGCCTGTCCCAGTGGTTCCTGTGGGACCAGCCTGTCCCAGGTGGTTCATGTGGGACCAGCCTGTCTCAGATGGACTTCAGTGCTGGACCATGGACAGACTCCATTCCACTGATATAAATAGAAACTTCATCCAAATATAAACCAGTTCATACGTGTTGTATTAGTTCAGTTCTATGTGTCTTTAAATATGTTAATTTGTAAACTAACAGTTTGTTTGTTGTTTTCTTTTAGTGCCAGAAGTTTGGAGATTATCACAAAGACGACCCCAACTCCTTCAGGTTTTCAGAGACCTTCTCCCTGTACCCCCAGGTGATCCACATCCCAGACCAGGGGCATATTGACCTGTTTGTTGACTCTTTGACCTGGGGCCTGTTTCACAAAACTAGGATAAGGGATTAAGCCGGGATATGTTGGCTATCCTGGCTCAACTTATCCATGATCCGGTTTCACAAAAGCAGGATAGGGGAAAGCAGGATATGTTTTGATATAAGTTACCATGGAGATTTAGTCTGTGGAGCTAGCCTGCTCCAGACCAGGCTAAGTTCCAGGATTTATTTTATCTCATCCCTCATCTCAGTCAACAGTCACCACAAATGGAAACCAATAGTTCTTCCACTGCCCATTAAACAATGGAATCACAGTAACTAGACCCACTGTCAGTATTTAAACATTTGTGATTAGTAATTTCAATAATTTTACATAAATGATGATTTTAGATAATTTTGCAGTCATTAGATCAGTTCAGTTCAATTGTGTTTATTCAGACATTTCAAACATTAGACATTTATGCAGATACAATTTTTAAAAACTAAAGAGTCTGTAAAGGAATAGGTTGAAGCCTAAGATCATTCTGCTGACCTCCCCATTCATATCACCAAACAAAATGAAATAAAATAGATACCAATGCCTTTAGCTTAGTAACTAACAGAAACAACCAAAAACTAAACAATTCAATAGTTTGAGTGGAAAAATGAACATTCACATTATTCATATATTTTCATGACATTTAAACCTAGTTTTAAACATAAATAGTGTTGTACAGTCTGTGAACTCAGGATTGAACTTGTTCCAAACATTTTCTCCAACACACAGACTAAATGTGTTCATATTTGTTCTAACAGAAGGTTTATTGAACACATGACTTCCTCTGAAATTAGAAATAATTTCCCATATTTTAATCAAGCTCTGAATATGAACAGGCAACCGATTTTTTAAATTTTCAACATGAATTGTTTTGTTTTAAAGTACACTAAGTTACTGAACTTTAAAACTTTTAGTTTGATCATAAACTGATGTGTGTGTTTCCTATAGGACACTGTATTGATCAGTGGTATTGGCCTTTTCTGAATAATGTTGATTGGATTTGTATTAGTTCTGTCAGTATTCACCCACACCTCCATGCACTACAACATCTTCACTTCTTTTGTATAGTTATTCCAAGGAATTTGATTACATTGACCCTTTCAGTCTCTGTATTATTTATACTTAGATAACCGACAGTTTCCCATAGACTATGTATGTCATATAAATATAAATGCACAAAGAGTAACATGATGTTCCTTTATTGAATAAGGATCAATCAAAGCAAGTAAAACCATCAGCTCCTTTAAAACTGAAGTCACACAGTGACTCTACAAGATAGAAAGAACAGAACCAAAGCATATGATAGAACAGAAGAATAAATACACATTTAAAGGTAGAATACAGCCCACACGTCTATACACTGAAAGAAATACACATGTCTGTACACTGAAAGAAATGCAAGACAAATCCATACATAACAAATGAACAGACAAATGAATGGATGCAGTAGCCTCCTGCAACACAGTACACACAGTAAACACACAGTATAAATACAGTATACACACAGTATATCCACAGTATGTAACACAAACATCAAAACAGGCCAAATCAATTTAAACTGAACAAAACAAACAAAAAAAAAAACAACACAAATTCCTCTACCCCTGCAGGACATATTTACCTTAAATCATGTACGTGAACTAAAATAATTGAACACATATTGGTCCTTGGCCAGCTGCCCACTGCGGTCATCAGGGAAGATGGCAAGATTGTCCCAGTCCATGTGTGATGCACTTTTTTGAGGGGGGGTGGGGGGTCCCTCCCTCCCTCTCCTTCCTCAGGCCACATCGTGGAGGACAGTACAGGCCACAGTGATGTCACATGACCTCAAAGGGCTGACCCTTAAGTGGTGAAGACAGTGAAAGCGTTCCTTCAGGAGGTCAAAGGTCATTTGGATCCTGGTCCTTGTCCTGGCATGGGCATGACTGTAGGCCTGCTGTGGTTCCTGGGGGTCTGTGTATGGTGTCAGGAGAAAAGGATGGTAGGTAGACCCCCTGTCCCCAGGTAGACCCCCTGTCCCCCAGAAACACACCAGACAATTCACCTGTCAACACAAAACCTCAGCATCACAACCTCATAAACACAGTGACATTCTGGACACAGATCTGATGTAAAACGTGGTTGTTAACAGAGGTTGTGTGGCTCACCTTGTGATCGGCACTGACAGATTCCAGAGGTCCGGTAGACTCAGGAGTCATGGACTGAACCAGAACCAGACCACTGAGACACAACACTGATGAGACAGTCAGCATGGACCATCTGAAATGATAAGATGAAGAATATTAAACCAAACACTGAACAGTGTTCATTAACCCATAAAGTTCCAGCACTACTTTAGTGTCAGTTCACAAATGAATTTTCTCTATATCTAACCTTTCTTAAGTGATTTATCTCCATTTGTTATAATATTATCTTCTGTAGTTTGTATTTTATCAGTCTACATCAGATATTTTCCTATATTTAATTCACTGATCATGTAGATGTTCATTAAAGCTCAGATTAAAGTTGATGGTTCTTCTATCAGAAACAGATCAAACTGAATAAACAGTGTCTTTCAGTCCAACCTATCATTAACTGAACATAAACCCAGTGTGTCCATCCACTGTCATTGATCCAACTCCATGGGTTTGACTGGAGAATCAATGTTAGAGAAGATGACAGTATTTCCACAGTAACTACGGAGCCTCTGAACGTCCAGATATTCTCATATCTGATAACCATGAAAAACTGTATTTTACACCAATTATTGACATGTATTAATAGGATTAGTGGATCGACATGCATTAAACAGTTTAGGTCAGTAGATGGTTTTGGTTGGTGATGGATGTTTGGGTCTTTATGGGTTAATTGACATTATCATGAAGTCATGAATCACGATAAGATAACTTTATTTATCCCAAAGGTAAATTCACTGAAGTCAGTGGGCTCATCTATTTATCAGAGTTATTCAGTCTGATGCAGTTACATTTACACAATTTCAGTCACATCGACAGTCAGTTTAACTTAAAATTTCACAACTCCGTTTTTGGAGGTGTTAATTTGGGTATATTTGGGTTGTAATTGTGTTGGTTTCAGTGGAACAGTCAGTGTGTGTTTGTGCACTACTTACTCATTCAGGCGGTCTGTAGTCCTTTACTGCTGACTCTTGTTTTTATAACCGTGGCGGTGTTGTCTTTCTTTTTGATCTGGTCCATTACTTTTCCATCCAATGGGGGTAAAGTCCGCTGCTCTAGTTGCCATGGTGAATCGGTGAATCTGTGATCGATGTTGGGGTCTATTGAGGAAGCCGGGTGCGCGCACTTATCCAGGATGAGTTCCACCTGGCTTGATGAATCCGTGTCCGTTCATCCTGGCTTGGTCTTTGTGAAACCGATTAAGCCTGGACTCCCTTGTTTTGGATTCGTTGAACGCGGCTTAGTCAGTCATCCTGGATGACGGAATCCTAGTTTCATGAAACAGGCCCCTGTTTGTTGCCCTGTTTGTTTACTCTTTGACCTGTTTGTTGACTCTTTGACCTGTTTGTTGCCCTGTTTATTGACCTGTTTGTTTACTCTTTGACCTGTTTGTTGACTGTTTGACCTGTTTGTTGCCCTGTTTGTTGACCTGTTGCCCTGTTTGTTGACCTGTTTGTTGACTCTTTGCCCTGTTTGTTGCCCTGTTTGTTGACTCTTTGACCTATTTGTTGACTCGTTGACCTGTTTGTTGCTCTGTTTGTTGACCTGTTTGTTGACTCTTTGACCTACTTGTTGACCTGTTTGTTGACTCTTTGACCTGTTTGTTGTCCTGTTTGTTTACTCTTTGACCTGTTTGTTTACTTTTTGACCTGTTTGTTGACCTGTTGCCCTGTTTGTTCTGTTTGTGTTCCAGTTCATGTTCCACCTGAGGCGTTCTCCGTTCCTGCAGGTGTTCAACAACAGTCCAGATGAGAGTTCCTATTACAGACACCAGTTCAACAGACAGGACCTGACCCAGGCCCTCATCATGATCCAGCCCGTTCTCTACGCATACTCCTTCAACGGACCACCAGAGGTACGCCTGGGTCCACCAGGGACCGCCCTGGTCCACCGGAGACCGCCTGGGTCCACCGGGGACCACCGGGGTCCACTGGGGACTGCCTGGGTCCACCGGGGGCCATGAGACGTGGTCCACAGAGACATGACCCACAGAGACCATGTAGACCTGGGTCAGTATAGACCTGGTCCACGTAGACCCTTTGGTCACTGTAGACCTGGTCCATGTAGACCTGGGTCATTGTAGACCTGGAGCCACATAGATCTGGGTCCACATAGACCTGGGTCAGTATAGACCTGGGTCCACGTAGACCTGGATCATTGTAGACCTGGGTCAGTATAGACCTGGTCCACGTAGACCTGGGTCCACATAGACCCAGGTCATTGTAGACCTGGGTCCATGTAGACCCGAATCATTGTAGACCTGGTTCACGTAGACCTGGGTCATTGTAGACCTGGGTCAGTCTAGACACAGGTCCAGGTAAGCTGAACTGGTCCTGACCCTGCTGGTCTTGTATTCCAGCCAGTCCTGTTGGACAGCAGCAGTATCCTCCCAGACCGGATCCTGCTGATGGACACATTCTTCCAGATCCTCATCTACCACGGAGAGGTACGGATACACGCACTGGTGCACACGCTGAGAACATGGGTTTAACACTCGCTGAGAACACGGGTTATACACCGTTTAAACGTTTTTACACATGGTTCAAACATGTGTTTAACACACGGTTCAAACATGTCCACATATGTGTGTGTGTGTGTGTGTGTGTGTGTGTGTGTGTGTGTGTGTCAGACTGTGGCTCAGTGGAGAAAGGCAGGTTACCAGGACATGGCTGAGTATGAGAACTTCAAACACCTGCTCCAGGCTCCAGTGGACGATGCCCAGGAGCTGCTACACACACGCTTCCCCATGCCCAGATACATAGACACAGAGCATGGAGGGAGCCAGGTGGGACCACCCACAGACACACACACATGCACACATACAGACATACAAACAGACACATACAGACACACACACACACACAGACACAAACTCTGGGTGTGATCCTCCATCTTCCTGCTTTGGTCATCTGTGTGCTGATTGGCTGCCACCAAACAGCACACAGATGACCAAACAAGGAACTGGAAAGATGAGAACCCAAACCCAACCTGGGACCAGGGTTCCACAGACCATAGGAACACTGTTCACATGGAAACACCAACTGGTTCCAACGGTTCCAGTGGTTCTGATGGTTCCAGTGGTTCTCATGGTTCTGATGGTTCTAGTGGTTCTGATGGGTCCAGTGGTTCTAATGGTTCCAATGGTTCTGATGGTTCTGTTTCAGGCTCGTTTCCTGCTCTCTAAGGTGAACCCCTCCCAGACCCACAACAACATGTACGCGTGGGGACAGGTAAGACTGACCTTTGACCTCCTGCTGTTCCTGCTAACCTGGAACTGGTTCATATGACTTAACTACACTACTGGTCAAAAGTTTTAGAACACCCCAATTTTTCCAGTTTTGTATTGAAATTCAAGCAGTTCAAGTCCAATGAACAGCTTGAAATGGAAGGGAAGAGGTCTGGCAGACCCAAAGACACAACAGAATCAGAAGACAAGTTTCTGAGAGTCAACAGCTTGAGTGATAGGCGACTCACAGGACAACAGCTTCAAGCACAGCTCAATAGTGGTCGTAGTAAGCAAGTCTGAGTTTACACTGTGAAGAGAAGACTTCAGTTGCAGGTTTGATGGGTCGAGTTGCAGCAAGAAAGCCATTGGTGAGACTTCAGAATCAGAAAAAGAGGCATGCCTGGGCCATGAAACACCGCCAGTGGACTACTGAAGACTGGAAGAAGGTGTTATGGACTGATGAATCCAAATTTGAAATCTTCAGTTCATCCCACAGGATTTACATACGCTGGCAAATAGGTCAAAGGATGGTTCCTCAGTGTGTGACATCAACTGTCAAACATGGAGGAGGAAGTGTGATGGTCTGGGGCTGTCTTTGGGTCTGCCAGACCTCTTCCTGTCAGCATTTCCCCCAGTTTCTGAGTGCCTTTGGATGGTGAAGGAAACTGGACTTACTGACACCTTGACTTTCTTGGCAATTTCTCTGTAGGACAGACCTACATTTTTCAGTGTTATGATGGTCTGTCTCTCTTCTATCTTTAATTGCCTTTTCCACTTTTCCATTTTTATAGTAACACACTACTTTCTGCAGTACAATACTGTTCAAATAATGCTCCCAACGGTATGGTACCAGAGTGTGTTCCGACACTACTTTTATGCAGACAGAGGGGGTTGGAAGGAATTCAGAAACATTGGGACACCTGGAGGAACTGGTAGCACCAAAATTTGGGGCTTGATCAACCTCCATTGCTGCAGAACTGCTTTAAGTTGTAAACCGATTTCTTGTTCGCCTTTTTGTATAATTCTGAAATGTACCTTATTTTTCAGTTTTGTTTAACCTTACTCTTTTTTTTCTGTTTACCTCTGGCAGTTCACCACTTATCTTTGTACCATTTCAAGCTGTTCATTAAACCTGAACTGCTTGAATTTCAATACAAAACTGGAAAAATTGGGGTGTTCTAAAACTTTTGACCGGTAGTGTACCTGTCAGATGAGTTAACTACCAGTCAGATGACTTAACTACTTGTCAGACTAGTTCAACTCTTCTCTTCTGTAGGACTCTGGAGCTCCCATCCTGACAGATGACGTCAGTCTGCAGGTTTTCATGGATCACCTGAAGAAACTGGCTGTGTCCAGTGCCACCTGACCCCTGATCCCTGACCTCTGACCTCTGATCCCTGACCTCTGACCTCTGACCACTTACCCCTGATCTCTTATCCCTGACCTCTGACCCCTGTGCATAGTTCCCTGTGTTTCGCTGCCTGCCTTCAACAATCGTGCTGTGTTCGCTGCCTTTGCTCTTTGAACCTGCTTCATCCAGTCAGATTCATCCTGGATTCAAGGACACGCCCACCTTTCAGGTTCATCTCATTCCTCCAGGTCAAAGGTCAACATCAGCATTTTAGAACATTTTTTTGGAGGAATTCTGTTTGTACGTATTAACAGACAGTTTATAGACAGAAGAACACATAGATGGAATCCAGTCTTTTCAAACTTTAAACAGAAGAAGATGAACAAAGAGTGTAAAAGGAGTCTGAGCGTCTAAAGGTGACCTCCCACCACCTGGTGACCCCATGTGACCCCTTCCATCACCTGGTGACCCCAGGTCACCTCCCACCACCTGGTGACCTCAGATGACCTCAGGTGATGGGAGGTAACCTTAACCAAAGCTGACCAACCACTGAAATCTGATTGGTTAATCAGATTTCAGTGGTTTGTCCTCAGTTTGTGTGGTTTGTGCTGCAGTTCCTGTTTGGTCCTGCAGGGGTCAGACTGATCACATGGTCCCTGTAAACAGGTGTTGGTGGTGCAGTTCAGACTGGGGTCTGGTTCGATGGTCAGTTGGTTCTTTGTTCTCAAACACTACACATGTGTCTTAGTTTTCCTGTTTCTAATAAAACTGCTGCAGATGAATCCACTGCCCTCTTGTTCTCATTATGTTTCTGTGCTTAATTCAGCGACAAACTTCAATCAAACTTCTGAAGCAGAAAACAGTTGCATCTGATTAAAGACAGAAAAAACTCCACAGGTGGAAATGGACTCAAAGAAAATCCTGAAATTTCAGACTAAATGGGGCTTTTGTCTTTTTCTGTTTCAAATAGAAGGTATTTGTTCACAGATTGGTCAGATGAAGCTGACACCTGATGGAGAACTGCAGAAGGTTGACTGGATCCAAAGTGAACCTCCAACAGGTGGAAAACCACCAGACCAAAGGATCAGGAATGTTTGTGAAAAATACCAGTGGATCTGTCAGTGGTGATGGTATTTACAGGTGAAACCGTCTGTAAATATAGATGTCCCAGTTCAGTTCCGTGTGTTTTGGTGAGTTTACAGGTTCATACGGTCCTGGTTTAGTTTACAGGTTCATACAGTCCTGGTTGGACTCTTTATTTTCTAATGAACATGTGGATGAAATAAAGGGTTCAGTCCAGATCCACTGGTGTGGATCCACTCAGACTCACCTGGAACCTCCATCATATTCACACTGATCAGACAATAAAGACTTTCTGATCAACTCTGTTCACTTCCATAAACACAAATGCAAGTATTTAAAAACAAAACACACATTTTTCATGTTGAGTGTCTTCATTTTCTTCAAAGTCCTGAATCTCTTCAAGAAGAAAAATGCCTCCAAACCTTTTAAGATGTTTGAAGCACGTGACCTGTATCCCTGTTATAAAGTCGTTTTTTTTGTTTGTTTGTTTTTATTCTTCTGCTCTTTGCATTTCTTCCTGTTTTCATTTGTAAAAGAATTTACGCCGTGAATGTTTTGTACATTAAACTTGATGAATTAAAAAAGTAAAAAAAAAGTATCCAGACTCATTTCCTGTTCCGGACTCGGGATCTGGGTACTGCGCGCGCAGCCAGTCCTCCTCAGAACCGTAGAAGAAGAAGAAAGGGGAGGAGCCGGAAGTTTAAGGCGCGAGCGCGTTGGTCGTTCGTTCAGTTGAACATGGCGGACGCAGAGGGTGAGTGTGTGCGCGAGCAGTTGGCATTTCACCACTTTGACTGTTTTAAATACATTTATTGTTTTAAATACTTTTCTTGTTTTAAATACTTGGGTTGTTTTAGTAGGATTTGACGCAGTTTATTTGCGGATATTTCTTCCCTTTTAATGCGGCTCATTTTTCGCTGATGTCTGACTTTAATTGGGCACAGTTCATATTTGTGGAAACTAGTCACGTGTTTAGTTTAATCTGAAATACGTCCCGGTTCGGTTTTGGGTTCAGTCTCATCAGAACCTGGGTCAGGTTTTCTCTCTGCGAAAACACGCTGGTCTCGGATCCATATTGGGCCGAATCCTGAACCAGGATCTGGGGTTAATTTTGACCTGAACAGACTCCCACTAAATCCGAACCAGACCACCGGTGGGTCTTCGGTATCGGTGGATTGTCGGTGTCTTGTATTGATCACCTATTGATCAGAGTCTGCAGCTGTGCTTATCCGGTTGAAGGCCTGTTAGCTCTGCATTAGCCTCCAGATGCTAACAACCACGTGTTCCAGGGTCCACGTGAAGCCGGACTAGATAGATAGATAGATACTTTATTCATTCCATAGGGAAATTTACAGGTTCCAGCAGTATCCACAAATTTCAAAACAAACAGTAATAAAAACACAATCGTAAATGAAAACACTTTAACTTTCCACAAGGAATGCAGTGCAGTGAATGAGTCTGTTCAAAGGATAAAGTACAGTGTAAACAGTGTATAAGTCCTACAGACCCAGAGGGCATGAGGAGTGTTCGTATTAACAACTACTACTGCTACTTAAACCCCCCCCCCCCCAGTAGAGTTAAAGAGCCGGATGGCATGGGAGAGGAAAGACCTCCTCAGTCTGTCAGTGGAACAGGACAGACTAATGTCTGCTCCAGAACCTGGACCTGGACTGGGACACATGAGTCCATCAGCCTGTTCCTCTTTTTCATTTACTGTTTCAACTGTATTTGTGTAGTTTGTGCACATTTAAAACCTCTGGAGTCATTATGGGATGTCTGTGCATGTGTTCCAGCAGCTTCAGCAAAGAAGAAGAAGAAGGTGAAGAGGGTCAGTGGAGAGGAAGTGGGGGTGAGTTCAAAGGTCACACTGGGCTGGACACTGACCAATGAGACAGTAGAGCCTGAGTTTGTCCATTAAATGGAAGTATAGATGCAAAAACCAAACGATAAAAACTGGAGGAAAAACGCATCAGAAAATACTGGTAGAAATAATAATGATAATAATTATAATAATAATAATAATTATTATTAATAATAATAATAATAATAATAATAATAATAATAATAGTAGTAGTAGTAGTAGTAGTAGTAGTAGTAGTAGTAACATAATTCTACCTTTCCGTTAAATTCCTGTGCACTGTGTGTATATAGTTTAATAATCACAGAATAAGTTCTAAAGTGAGCACAGTAATAGAATGATAGACAAGTATGGAACTGACTGACCCCAGTCCCACTCATGTCTCTCGTTCTACCCCCCAGGAGCTCCAGCAGAGCGGGGACTTTTTCATCCAACCAGAGTCCAAAGTGCCCACTTTGGACACGTCCCAGTGGCCTCTGCTGCTCAAGGTATGCCGCTCGCTGCACATGCTAACATGCGTTAACGGGGGACATGGTCATGTGACGTAGATGTAGTTTAGTTTCTTCGACTCGTCCGTGTGTGAAATGATGAGTCTGTTTATCCATTCTCTGAGCGCCGCCGCATCGCAGCCGCTGCCCTGCCCCTGTTCTGGGGGCAGGGCCTCTCTGTTGCGGTACGGCGTTGTCCCGGCGTTCTGCCGGTGACAACCCAAAACCACATGGAGATGAGGTGGAGGCGACGGAGGCCGAGACGACCTCTGGTTCTGATCACACACAGGGCCATGACCTGTGGGATCAGCTGATGGACCGTAAACAGGAAGTGGTTTAACTTGTGTTATTTGTGTGGTGAACATCCAGAACTTCGACAAACTGAACATCAGATCCAGCCACTACACACCTCTGCCCAGTGGGAGCAACCCTCTGAAGAGGAACATCCAGGATTACGTCAGGTACAACCTCCTAGAACCACTACTGGGTGACCTCTGTGTGGGTGTCCCCTGTGTGGGTGACCTCTGTGTGACCCCTGTGTGACCCCGTGCGTCTCCAGGGCGGGCTTCATTAACCTGGACAAACCGGCCAACCCGTCGTCTCATGAGGTGGTGGCATGGATCAGGAGGATCCTGCGGGTGGAGAAGACAGGTCACAGCGGAACCCTGGACCCAAAGGTCACCGGCTGTCTGATCGTCTGCGTCGACCGAGCCACGCGATTGGTCAAGTCACAGCAGAGCGCAGGTTGGATGAGGGTGGGGTAATGTCCACCTGTCCAGGTGTCCAGTGACCTGCAGCCACCTCACTGACCCTGTGTGCGTTTGTTTTCCAGGTAAAGAGTACGTGGGCATCGTCCGACTACACAACGCTATCGAGAACGAACACACTCTGGCCCGGGTAAGTCACGGGATCAGAACCTGGTCCTCTTTTGGTCACGGGGTCCGGTCCTCATGTGGTCCAGTCCAGTCCGGTCCTCCTGTTGTCAGGGTGGGATGATGAGAGTCACAGAAGGTTTCGCTCACTGGTCTGAACTCCTGTGATGTCACTTCCTCTTGGCTGTCTGACCAATCCCTGAGCAGATGCAGTGTTGGCCATGCCCACCTTTCACATGTTTCAATAACTCCAAATATTTTTTTCAGAGACGGAATATTATCTGATGGTGCGAAAAAGAACCCAAAGTCCATGTATGATAGGATTTTATAATAGTATAAATCTATAGTGTAAATTTATAATAGTGTATATATCTAGTGTGCATATATCTGTAGTATAAATCTATACTAGCATATATCTATAGTAGTGTGTTTAATGTGTGTGTGTATAGGTGTGTGTGAGTGTGTATATATATATAGAGAGAGAGAGAGAGAGAGAGAGAGAGAGTAATCCTCTATAATAGTGTTTTGTTTTTGGTCCAAACGCTGGACTTGTTCTATTGGTTGAAACTTTTCACTCCCAGGTTATTGACCTTTGACCTCTAAACCTTATTGTCACATGTCAACTCTGTTGCTGACGTGAACCCCAGTTGGGTGTGGTCCGTCATGGGGGTGTGGCTGTGTTTGAGTCATGTGACTGTGTGCTCCGCCTCCAGGCCTTGGAGACGCTGACCGGCGCCCTGTTCCAGAGGCCGCCGCTCATCGCCGCCGTCAAGCGTCAGCTGAGAGTGAGGACCATCTACGAGAGCAAACTGATCGAGTACGACCCAGAGAAGAGACTGGGTAAGAAACGCCCCTGAGGTCACCTGACCAGGGGGCGGAGCCAACTGGGCCTGCTGTCACAGGGTTCTGGTTCTGACGGACCTCTTGTGGTCTGTAGGGATCTTCTGGGTCAGCTGTGAGGCTGGGACCTACATACGGACGCTGTGCGTTCACCTGGGGCTGCTGCTGGGGGTCGGAGGTCAGATGCAGGAGCTGAGGAGGGTCCGCTCCGGTGTCCTAGGAGAGAAGGTCAGTGTGGGGTTCAGGGGGCGGGGCCAAAGTGTTGAGTTCAGTCCTGATGTTCAGTTCAGGTCTGAGAATTAAACTTTGGAACAGAAACTGCAGCGAGTCTGCACCTGGATGAACCCACCTGTTCGGACGCACACAGATCGCTGACATCACCTCAAATGCAGGACCACGCCCATCTGATCCACCATTTACTAATGGAACAGTGGGTGGGATCAGATGGGGCGGGGCCCCAGGCCATGGTGGGTTTGCGTTGTCCTGTTTTTTTTTTTTTTTTTTTTGACTGTGGCGTCTCCGTTCAGGACAACATGGTGACGATGCACGACGTCCTGGACGCACAGTGGCAGTTTGACCACAACAAGGATGAGTCGTACCTGCGGCGCGTCATCTTCCCTCTGGAGAAGCTGCTGGTGTCACACAAACGCCTGGTGATGAAGGACAGCGCTGTGAGTGTTGGGTCTGAAAGGCGGGGCTTATTTCCTGTTGGCCGCGCTGGGCCCTAAATGACCTCTGCCTGTCCAGGTCAACGCCATCTGCTACGGCGCCAAGATCATGTTACCGGGCGTCCTCCGGTACGAAGATGGCATCGAGGTCAACCAGGACGTGGTGGTCATCACCACCAAGGGAGAGGCCATATGCACAGGTGGGTGGGGTCAGTAGGGAAGGGGAGGGGTTAGTGCACTCAGGGGGAAGCCACATGATGATGTGATGATGTCATGATCCTGGGATGTGATGACCTCTGACCTATCACCCTTGACTGATGGCTTCACTCTGACTCAAAGGAGTTGGACTGACACTGATCAGTTATTGATCTGTTATTGATCACACGATCTGTTCTTTCAGCTGTAGCTCTGATGACCACAGCTGTGATCTCAACATGTGACCACGGGGTCGTCGCAAAGATCAAGAGGGTCATCATGGAGCGAGACACGTATCCTCGAAAGTGGGGTCTGGGACCGAAGGTAGGATGACTGACGACGTTTAAGAATCCATTAATAGTGTCGATCGGGTCCTGATCTGCGTCTGATTCTCAGGCCAGCCAGAAGAAGCTGATGATCCAGAAAGGCCTCCTGGACAAACACGGTAAACCCAACGGCAGCACGCCGGACGACTGGAAGGACAAGTATGTGGACTACAGGTACGAGGGGTGGGGCTTCCCCAGTGTGGGCAGGGCAGACAGTTATCCCTCTGTCAGCTGCAGTGCTTTCAGAGGGAGTCGGTCTGCGACAGCAATGACAGCATGAGCCGCTTCAGTCTGTCCACGGCACTGACGGACAGACGAACGCTCAGCTGACCACAGCACTGACGAACAGTCTGACAACTGATGGACAGATTGACCACAGCGCAGATGGACACTCAGCTGACCACAGGGTCAACTGGGTCCACCTGGACCTGCTGACCTTTGACCCTGCACTGTTATGAACCTGGACCCACTGACCTTTGACCCTATACTGTTATGAATGGTGTTGTTTTGTTTTGACAGTGTCTCCAAGGTGACGGACGGGGCATGTGACACACCAAAGGTAAGTGTCAGCTGGGATCACCTGACGGGTCACATGGCCATATTAGGAGGTGACCTTTGACCTTTTGTCTCTGCAGAGGAAGAGGGATGCAACAGACAGTGACAGTGAGGGCGCTGTGACGACACAGTCTGCAGAGGAAGTGAAGAAGAAGAAAAAGAAGAAAGAGAAGAAGGCCAAGTTGGAGTCTGAGGCAGGGGCGGAGCCAGCGGAGGACGGGACTGAGTCAGAGGTCAGGGCGGGTCCTAAGTGTATAATTGTTGTGATTATTGATCAGTACAGTGACGGTGTTTCTGCTGCAGGTGGTTGAAAGCACAAAAAAGAAAAAGAAGAAGAAACAGAAGGAAAGGGAAGCAGCAGAGTGACATGACAGGAAGCTCTGCCCACAGGAAGCTCTGCCCACAGGAAGCTCTGCCCACAGGAAGCTCTGCCCAGAGGAAGCTCCGCCCAGAGGAAACTCCAAAGTTTGAATGAACTGAATAAGAGCAGGAAGTGACAGATGAGATTTTTGTATAAATATAGTGACGTATGTTTCATGTAAATACTAAACAGGAAGTGGTTTGTAATTTCAGAATAAAAGTTTTGTTCTTTTTTTTTTAGTACTTTGACTGTCACTGTTCCACTATAGACTCTCGAACATCTAGAACATGTCCTTCTGTGGTCCTGTCTGCAGTTCTATCATGGACTCTAGAACATTCTTTGGGGTTAAATGTCTTGGTTCCAGGTTCCATCCGTTCTGTGGTGGAACTCACTCAGCTCCATTTGCACCAGTTCATGAACATTCATCAGGCTCGTCTGCTGGACTCTGATTGGCTAACAGCTGGCCAATGAGAACCTGGCTGTTCAGCATCCTTTACCTGCACAAGTAGAAGAACCGGAGGAACCTGGACCTGCTTCTGGAACTCTGGTATGGTGGACCTACACAGAATTTACAACCTGTATCCACTACTATATCCCCCCCCTTTATGGCACTTGCTATATGAAAACTGTCACTGAAGTAGATGATTTCAGTGAGTGTGGTCTCACTCATGAATATTAATGAGCTCTGACATTAGTCCGTCCCACTGAGGAGCTTTAATCATGGACCTGATGTCTGTTTTCAGTTAAAGGTTAAAAAGACAAGGAACAGGTTCTTCCCATCATCCAAACACGCTCTGATAGGTTCTTGGGTTCCCTGGCTCCTCCTACCATCCAAACACATGCTCTGATAGGTTCATGGGTTCTCTGGCTGCACCTACAGTTAACCCACCTGCAATTAACAGGTGCCTCCCACCAGCAGTGAACAGGCTCCTCCCACCAGCAGTGAAATACCTCAGAAATGACTTGTTGATGTCTCTGGGATTATTTACAACTGTTTTTAAGTGAAATAAAAATTTTGACCAAAATTTCATTTTTTGGAGCATATTTTACTTTTTTTTTCTCACCGGGGGGGTGGTGATGACCCCCCTCGAAAGTTGCTTAAACCACACTTAAATACCTCACAAATGACTTATTGATGTTTTGGGGATGATTTAGAACTATTTTTAGATGAAATAAAAATTTTGACAAAAATTTCATTTTTAGGAGCATGTACTATAGTCTTATGTTCAATTCAATTCAACTTTATTTGTATAGCCCAATATCACAACAAGGTTATCTCAAAGGGCTTTACAGAGGCAGCTGGAGTAAACAACAGTCAAATAAACAGCAAGAAAATGAGTAGTGTCCAGGGCATCCCCCGTCCTTAGACCCTCCTTCTCGGCAAGGAAAAACTCAAAACCCAGTGGGAAAAGGGAGAAACCTCGGGGAGAACCACAGTGAAGGAGAGATCCACTCCCATGGACGGACAGGCTATAGATGCACCAGGACTGATGGACGTCCATTTGCAGATGTAGTTCTAGTCTGCAAGGATGCAGTAGGGTGGACACATGGGGGGTCTATCCCGCTGGATGAGACAGGCAGGAGCGAGGAGGCCCATCCACAGTGGTGAGGCCAAGGATGTCCATCCAGGACAGGTGAGGGAGGGGGTCAGGACACAGGACAGGGCAGGACACAGATGAATACACTGTGTGAATACCGTTATGTTCAACCACCGGGGGGGCTGATGACCCCCTTAAAAGTTGCTTAAAACACAAATACTTCAGAAATGACTTGTTGATGTCTTAGGGATGATTTAGAAGTGTTTTTAAGTGAAAAAAAATTTTGAACAAAATTTTAGTTTTAGGAGGACATACTATAGTCTTACGTTTTACCACCGGGGGGCGCTGATGACCCCCCCTCAAAGTTGCTTAAAACACACTTGAATACCTCACAAATGACTTGTTGATGTCTTGGGGATGATTAAATACCTCACAAATGACTGATTGTTGGGTCCTGGATGTTTGGTTAATGATGCCGGGTTCTGGATGTTCAGTTCTGGATTTTAGGTTCTGGATATTAGGTTTGGGATGTACAGTTCTGGATGTACTGTTCTGAATTTTGAGTACTGGATGTTGGGTTCCTCATTAGGTCCATTCTGGGTAAATCTGTCGACATTTGCTTTTAATTATTGGGTCGAAAAAGATGAAGAGCATCAGAAACTAAAATAAACCCAGTTTCATGGAGGCCCCCCCCCCCACACACACACACACACACACACACAGACACACACAGTTTCATGGACACCCCCACACACACAGCCCCCACATACACCCCCCCCCACCGTGTAAGTAATTTGACTGAACCTTATTTTGGTGAGAACGTGTTCATACAAATGCAGCGTAGAACAACAGAACCTTTATTCAGATACAGTGATTCTGTTCGGACCAACAGAACCTTTATCCAGATACAGTGGTTCTGTTCGGACCAACAGAACCTTGGTTCTGTTCATGTCCATCAGACGTCCATCGTGTGACCTTCAATGACTCTTTGTTGTGTTGGACAAATCTAAACTGTCTCAAAATTTTTTCCATAAATATTCATAGAACTGTTCCACTGAAGGGGTGGGCTTCTACCTGGCCCCGCCCCTCCATGACATCACAGCAGGTGTGAGGTCAGGTGACACACGGGCAGGTGAATAGGTCTCTGTGGGTGGTGTTCAGGACTCTCACTCTGTGATTGGTCATCTTCTGGAGGTCAGAGGTCAGCTGAAGCAGGTGGGGGCTGGGCTGGTAGACCACCCAGCTCGGGTTCGAAGGGTCCGGTCTGTAGTATGAGTCCAGAACCTCCAGAGTGTCCAGAACCTCCAGCTGCCGCAGGGACAGGAAGTCCGTGTCCGTCACATGATGATGTCTAGAACAGACGAGAACACGCCTCCAGAGGATCAGAACCAGTACCTACACCTGCACCTGCACCAGTACCTACATCTGCACCGACACTGACCTGTCCAACACTTACCTGATGTGTAGTGAGCGGAGGCGGGGAAACAGCTGTGGGAGGAGCCGGATGAGGCTGGAGGAGGAGCCCCAGGGTTCCAGGTGCAGGTGCTCAAGGTGAGGAAGTCTGCCAGAGACCACCTGCAGATCCTCAGGGGTCAGATCCACACAGAGTGTCAGACTGAGGACGGACGGAGGGAGGAGGTCCACGTACACTGCCAGGGGATGGCCTCCTGCAGAACCACATCAGAACCCCATTAGAACCCTGCTAGAACCTGACCGGACCCCCGACCGGACCCGGACGTGGACTCACCATGGACACTCAGGCTTTGGAGGCGGGGCAGCGCGCTGAGCCAGGTCCGCAGGTGACAGGTGGGTCCAGGTACGGAGTACAGGTGGAACACGGATAGCGAGCGCAGGCCAGACAGTGGCACCAGGGTGGCGGGCGTCACCGCTGCATCGTAGTTCAACAGCTGGAGGTCCAACAGAGGCAGAGCTGCACCACCTGCTGGAGAACCACAGTTTACCTGCACAGCACTGGACCTACAGGGACCTCTGCAGAACCACATGAGAACCTCAGTGGAACCACATATAGAACCTCATGGACCTCAGTAGAACCACATATAGAACCTTATGAGAACCTCAGTGGAACCACATATAGAACCTCATGGACCTCAGTGGAATGTAATCCACGTGAACCTCATTCTAGCCTGGTCTTAGAAACTCATTAGAACTTCATGGACCTCATTAGAACCTCATGGACCCCATTAGAACTTCATGGACCTCATTAGAACCTCATGGACCTCAGCAGAACCTCAGTAGAACCTCCTCTCAGGTGCAGGAGGGTTCTCTTCCTGGTGTGTTCAGTGGTTTACCTGTGAAGTGGACGGGACTGAAGCAGTCATGTGACAGCGTCCTGTAGGTGATCATGGTCCATGACAGGTGTGTCAGGTGCGTCAGGTGCGTCAGGATGGTTCTGAGCGCGCTCAGTGGCAGGTTGAGGCTCCCGTCGTGGTGGACCAGCAGTGACCTCAGGTGGGTGAGGCGTGTGACGGCGGTGAGCAGGTGTGCCGGCGCACAGGTGAGGCGCACGTTACACAAACTTAGCTGGGTCAGCTGACTGCTCACAGGCAACAGGAAGTCAAAGGTCACCAGGGGGGTGGAGCCTGCAGTAAGGCACAGGTGCGTCAGCAGTTCAAAGCGCCGCAGCTCGTCAACCCTGCCCTCCTTCCAGTCGTCCAATCGCAGCGCGTCCAGGTGAGGCAGCCAGGTGGCCAGCGTCTTCAGGTGTTTGCGTCGTCCAGCGGTGACCGCCACTCTGCCAACGTGCCTCTGAGCCAGAGAACGCCAGAAACGGCGGTTATAGATGGAAAAGTGGCGGAGCCGGACGGCGAATCCGCGCCACAGGGGGCGGGACTTATCCAGCAGGTGCCGGAAGTGGGAACAGGTGAGACGGACGCTCAGCTTGTCGGACCAGGACAGGAAGCTGAAGACCCGCAGCCACAGCTCCTCCGGAAGCTGCAGCGGCGCCAGAGTCATGAGGTCAGGGGTCAGGCTGCGGACACTGAGGATCGGACCGGTCACCTTGAGGGAGCGTTTGAACCGCCTGCAGTTTCCGAGTTGTGGACGCAGATGCGGTGTGACGATGACGTCTCACTCTGGTCACGTGTTCAGACTCCGAACCCACGTTACTTTAGGACATTTTATTTATGCCGTCAAATTGTTACTAATGTGTCATCCGCTTGAAAAGTGTTTTGGTTTCTACGTCATCATTGATCCAGTCCCGAACCGAAATCCACATGTGTCGAATATTTTCAGAAAACAGACAGAGTAAGACCTCGTCACTCAACCAGAGCTCGTGTGTGAACTGGCGACAGTGTCGGTAAATGACGAAATGACGTCATCGCCAGCCCTCTCGGCCTTAAAGGAGCCGTCAGGGTTGATGATGATCACACGATAAAAGCAGCGCGTGAAGTGAACGGATAATCAATAAGTTCTAATGTGTGAAAGTGGAGGAACAGGGCGAAACAGACCCAACCGAGCAGAACCCTGACGAACGTCACTTCCCGTTCCTGTCACCGCGTTTACATCCGGTCAAACACACGAAGAAGAAGCGAACGGGACTATCCGGTCACGTGACCCACGGGTTTGCTCCTCAGATGGAAGGTAAGTGATTAGAAATCTGTCTGTATGGGTGTCTGATCGATAATGGGTCAGCTGATCGGTTTCTGATCCGTTTATTATGGATCCTTGAACTGGATCAACGTATGAACGGGATCAGATCAATAACGAGCGAAGCAGTTCGGATCCTCTGCTTTGAATCAGAGCCCTGTTAAAGCTCTACCTACCGAGGTGGCATTTCTCACAGCACTTAGTAAAAGTTTGAACATGAACAACCCGCCTCCCTCCAAAGCCCCGCCCGCTCATCCCAAGTCGTCAGAAATGGACGCATGGTCAGAGCCCCGTTCGGCACTATTTGACGCAGGGGGTACCCCTTCTGCGTCGGATTTCGACGCGGAGGGCAGCCTGATAGAACTGTATGTAAATCCCTCAGTGTCATTGACCTCTGATGCTCCCCTTCTCTTACCTGATGCGCGTGATGGGAGCGGAGGTAGAAGTGGAGGTTCGGTCCACTTCATCGTGTCCGTAGACCCCTCCCTCAGTAATCAGATCCATCATCCACCTGCTGCGGCCCCTGTTTCATCAGTAGACCCTGAATTTAAGGGTCTGGTCTGTGCAGCGCTGGGTCAGTGTCTTCAGCTGATGAGGTGCCCAGCACGCGCACTGTGAACGCGCGGCCTCCGCGAATTTTCCGTGGACATTTGAGGTTTCATAGTCCATACATTTATCATCTTACATAATCGTACATTGTGTGACACCAAGTACATGTACCTGGATCAGTACTGCGGTCATAAAAGCTGAGCTTCCTGCAGACCTGTCTGTTCAGTCCAGTACACAAGACTTCCGGACTTTTATCTCCATCCTTCATTCATCAGACTCCTGTTTGTTCCCCTTAGTTGTTGTTTATGTTCATAAATCCGTTCCACATGTGCATTTGAGTTTTATCCATACACATCCTAGACAGTAGATTGTGGTCGGTGACAGGAGGAGCAGCGCGAGTGAAGCGTCAGATTCAGAGGGACACATATCGGATGTGAGACAGCGATAATGGATCGGATGCTGAACGGCCGTAATGTATGATTGACAGGAGGCTCAGCCAGGTTCGACCAATTATTTCATTCGGACCGACTAAAATGATTGGTCAGACTTTTATCAGAACTATATGAGAATTAAACATTTTTGAGTTTCAAAACCTGGTGGATTTCTTTTATATTTTAGTTTGACACATGCTTATTAGGAGCATTTTAAGATGACAAAAGAAAAGTGTAAAAATGCCACATCATACGGTATAGCTTTAACAGAGTTACCACACACTCTAATGCAGGGGTGTCAAACTCAGATCCTCGAGGGCCGGTATCCTGCATGTTTTAGATGTTTCCCTCTTCCAACACACCTGATTCAAATGACAAGCCTATCATCCAGCTCTGCAGAAGCTTGATAACGGCCGTCAGGTGTGCTGGAAGAGGGAAACATCTAAAACATGCAGGATACCGGCCCTTGAGGATCTGAGTTTGACACCCCTGCTCTATTGTGCCCGCTCTGGCGATCACATGGTTCATGTCAGTCTGAATAGTTCCAAACATACCCAGCACTGTCATGTTCCTCTGTTTGACAGAAGGTCAATCTAACATACCCGTTGTGTCTCTACTGTGTATACTGTTGTGTGTGTTCTACTTCTGAGTAGTGGGCATGACCACTGAAAGGACTAACTTTATTACTGTGGAAACAGACATTTAGGGCTAAAGGTTGGTATTAGCTTGGATAGGCTACGTACATGAGTGGTGCTTTCCTTGCGGTTCGTGTTGTTTGACAATAATAATAAATTATTCTTCATATGTTAGTGTTCTTGTATCTTGTGACTCATTTTTAATGTTTGTATATTTATAATAAATCATTGGTTTCAGTTTTCAAATGGCTTCATTTAAAGCTGTTTTTTTTTTTCTTTTTTACAGATGCAGGTTTGGAATCAAACTTCCGTTTCAGTTCGTTTTTCTGTTTTTACTTGGCATCTGTTTAATTATTGTCGACGTTTGGTGTTTTTGTCGTCTGTTTTATTTGGAGTGAAATCTACAGGTGTGTGTTGTTATTTCCTTTGATCATGTGACCTTGTGTCCAGGTGAATTGCCATCAAACAGGAAGTGCTCCGCTCTGACAGGAAGTTCCCGAAAGATCAAAGACAATGCGGCCGACTGGCACAACCTGCTGCTGCGATGGGAGCGACTCAACGACCACGGCTTCGACGTCGCACAAAACATCGTCAACCTGCGACTGAGACGGTGAGACGCCTCAGACCAATCAGCATGCACCAAGGCCTTGGACCAATTAGCACCAGTTTCAGTGGAAGGTTGAGTGTTTGTGGGGTTTGATGTCCATGTTTCCTCATGTCCAGGTCTGAGTCTCAACACCTACAGCTTCAGGCAGATGAAGCTTTGCCCCCGTTGGAGCCCGCAGGCATCTCTGTGGCGACGCTTCAACAGGACTGTGACAAATTGCAGGAGGTTTACGACAAAATGGTGAGACAAAACACATCAACTGTGAAAATACAGAAGGGAACCTGTTTGGAAACGGGACCTCAGGATTAACACCCCCCTCTTTCCCTCCCTCCCTCCCTTCCTCGCTCCCTCCCCCTCGCTCTCTGATTGGTCACCATATCAGGTTGCCTTGGTGACGAAGATGGAGCGTCTGGTGGTGTCTCAACATGGCATCTCCGAACTTGAACAGTTTCAGTTTGGAGTCGAGGGACGGAAGACGCCGCTGTTTCACAGCTGGAACGCCAAGCACTTTGGTAAGAAAAACCAGAACATGAACCAGCCTAGACCTGGGTCAGACCGGGGTCAGTCTGGTCCTGGTCCTGACTCAGACTGGGTTCAGTCTGGCCCTGGCTCAGTCTGGTCCAGGTCCTGGTCCTGGCTCAGTCTTGTCCTGGTCCTAGCTCAGACTGGTCTGGGTCCATCTGTGTCCCTCTGCAGAGGACGTGTCCGTCTTCCTGTTGGACTCCTTCCAGTCGGAGCTGCGGCTGAAGGGGGCACTGCTGCAGGACTTGGCCCATACTGTGACCTCTGACCTCCACGTGGTCCATCTGTCCTGCTGGCTCCTCCAGCCCTTCGTCCCCCCTCAGGTCCGACTGATGCTGGAGGCTCTGCTGCTGGAGACGGGGCACCGCCCAATTTGATCACATGTCCAGAGGCCTCAGATGGTGGACATCAGTGGATGGGGCCACCAGCACGTTTTGGACAGATGCAGACACTGATGCAGACGCAGACACTGATGCTGTGGGACATTTGTGTTTTGAGGACGGTCTGGTCCAATATGGCGGCACCATGGATGACGATGGTAATGACACTGAAGGAGACACTGAGTCATCAGTGTGTGACATCATCAGGGTCCTGACCACACCCACGTGTCCCTCTGTGGGGCCAGTGAGAACATGAATCCTGTGGGTGTGAATGCATTGGAGTTCTGCAGTGTGACGTTCAAATCCTCATTAAACTAAACATTTGAATGTTCAGCATTTGAACCTTTAATGTTTCAGCGATAATTTGACTTTAACGTGGGTTGGAGAAAATGGTTTATGCATCACTGGTCCACACTGGGATTACACCCCCCCACTGGTCCACACTGGTATAACCCCCCTACACACACAGGTCCACACTGGGACTCCCCCCCACACACACACTGGTCCACACTGGTATATACCCCCCCACACACACACACACACGCTGGTCCACACTGGGATTACACCACCCCCACACACTGGTCCACACTGGTATTACACCCCCACACACACACTGGTCCACACTGGTATTACACCCCCACACACACACTGGTCCACACTGGTATTACACTCCCCCACACACACTGGTCCACACTGGGATTATACCACCACACACACACACACACTGGTCCACACTGGTATTAACCCCCCCCCACACACACACACACACACACACACTGGTCCACACTGGTATTAACCCCCCCCCACACACACACACACACACAGGTCCACACTGGTATTACCCCCCCCACACACAGGTCCATACTGGTCCACACTGGTATTACCCCCCCCACACACACACACACTGGTCCACACTGATACCAGTGGGCGGCTATGGCTCAGTTGGTAGAGCGGGTCGTCCAATGACCAGAGGGTCGGCGGTTCAAATCCTGGCTCCGACTGTCCATATGTCGAAGTGTCCTTGGGCAAGACACTGAACCCTAAATTGCTCCCAGTAGAGTGTGAATGGGTGAATGAGGAATTGTAAAGCGCTTTGGGCACCAGTACCACCAACCCCCCCCCCCCCCCCCCCCCCACACACACACACACACACACACACACACACACACACACACTGCCCCCTCTGTGGTATTACACCCCCCCCCCCCATTCAGTGCCCCTTGTTGCTCAGGTGAGTTGAACATCAGTTTATTGGAGGAACACATTCAAACAAACCATCTTTCTGTTTCCTCCAGTTTCTTACAAACATTTGGTTCATTTTTCACTGAACAAGTTTTTATAAAAAGTAATAAAATAGTGCAACTGTTTTAAATGTGTTTTTTTCAGGTTTATCTACATATAAACATGGAACTAATGTTTCAGTCTGAAAGGAACGAAAACAAACCCACAGAGCATTCATTAAAAGGAACCAGAACTAAAGCCCACCTGGGTACGGAACCAGAACTAAAGCCCACCCGGGTACGGATCAGCAGGTCCGACGCCCCCGTCAGGTTCAAGACCCAGGTCCACCAGAGGATCAGGGTCCTAGAGAACTAGGTTGACTCAGATCATGGACCAGGACCGGGTTCACTGAGGAGTTCTGACCCCGTCTGAGGCCTCGATGCCCAGCAGGGCCTGGACCGCCTCCAGGGGGACGCCCTCGGGGGTCTGGATGTGCATGGTGGTCCCGTCGGGCCCGTTTACGATGACGATCCGGTCTGATCCGGGCTCCGCCAGCTGGACCGTCAACCCTTCAGTCTGAATGTAGATCTCCTGACCTTCCTGGACCTCTTTGGTCTCACAGACTGTTGAACTGGTCTCGGACTGAACTGGGCCCTTGTGCGCTGGTCTCTGTATGGAACAGGACTCTGGTGTGTTGGTGTCCATGTGGGTCTCAGGTTCAGGTGTGTTGGTGTCCATGGGGGTCTTGGGTTCAGGTGTTTGGGAGGATCTGGACCCTTGTGCATTGGTGGATCCAGTCTCAGGGATGCCGGGGTTCTCTGGACCCAAATCCAGAGCCTTCTCCAGCTCCTTCATCTGTGCCGTGATGTCACCGGTGTTCAGGACCTGGTTCTGACCCTCCAGCAGGTCCCCCTCCTGGGTGGTGGTCTGCAGAGGCCTGTCCACCTGGTTCTGGTTTTGGACGGGGGTGCCGTCCACAGGTGTTAGGGGAGGCAGGGCCAAAGTGGGACTGGAGGAGCTGGAGGATGAGGAAAAAGGAGGAGTTAACGTGGACTTCAGGTTCTGGTGTGGACCTGTTCCCTAAAGTGAACCCAGATCCTGGTCTTGGTGGATCTGGATTAGACCTGACTGAGGGGGTTTTACATCATGGAACAGGACCACTGGGATCCTGGTCTGGACTCACCTGGACACAGAGTCTGCGGACAGGAGTCTGGGTCCACATGGACTCTGCAGCGGAGACATCGAGACCGAGCAGGACTTCAGAGGCAAGGATGAAGGAGTGGGCGGGGCTGAAGGGGGTGCTGTCATCCCAAACATGGGACACAAAAAGACAAAACATGTTTGTTTGTTTAATTTAATTATTTGTTTGTTTGTTTCTTCATCTGTTTTTTCTTTTTGTTTGTCTGTATCTGTTTTTTTCTCTTTATTTTTCTGTTTTTTATCTGTTTTTTATGTTTATTACCTCCGCCAAGGAGGTTATGTTTTTGCCAGGGTTTGTTTGTTTGTTTGTCTGTTTGTTTGTTTGTCTGTCCGTTAGTGTGCAACATAACTCAAAAAGTTATGGACAGATTTGGATGAAATTTTCAGGGTTTGTTGGAAATGGGATAAGGAAGAAATGATTAAATTTTGGTGGTGATCGGGGGTGGGGAGGCCCACGGGGGGGCCCACTGATCAGCCTTTGCGGAGGTCTGCGCTCTCCGAGTGCTTCTAGTTTTTATCCGTTTTTTTCTCTTTATTTTCTCTGTTTGTTTTTCTCTTTTTTATCTGTTTGTTTTTAATCTGTTTTTTAGCTTACCGGCCAACAGGCCATAAGCTATTGTCGTCTGTTGGTGTCTGTCGTTGGCGTCTGTCATCCGTTACAAAAATTTCTATCGTCGTCTTCTCCAAAACTACAATTCCGATTGACTTCAAACTTGGTATACAGCTTCTTTATGATGATGTCAACAAAAGTTAGTGAAATTATTTGGATCCGGATCTGATTATGGATTCAGTGTGACTTTGAAAAATTTTTCCCCATTATAAGAGATAGGAAGTGGATTGATGCAATAACTCAGTAAACATAAATGATATCCAGCGTAAATTTCTACAGTCCAGCCCTGATGGGGAGATGACCAAAACATAGTGTCCACATGCTGATCAGGATCTTCTTCTGGATCCGGGAACTTACGGAAAATTTAACATGGGCTCTTATGGGGAAAAAATTTCAATCATCTTTTTCTCTGAAACTCCAGTTCTGATGGACTTCAAACTTGGTATACAGCTTCTGTATGATGATGTCCACACAAGGTATTGAAATTATTTCAATCCGGATCTGATTCTGGATTTGGTGCGACTTTGAAAAATGTTCCCATTATAAGAGATAGGAAGTGGATTGATCCAATAAATCAGTAAGTATCAATGATATCAAATTGGAATTAGAATTTTTTACAGATCTGATTGGAATATGACCAAAACATGGGCTATTTCTGTAATATAATAAACACACATAACTGGGTTTGACACAAAGCTTTTAATTTGGCCGCTAAGCTAAAGGGCCATTGGTCCTATTTTTTTTATGTTTTTCTCTTTATTTTTGTCTGTTTGTTTTTCTGTTTTTTTCTCTTTATTTTTATCTCATTACTTGTTTTTATGTGTTTTTCTCTTTATTTTATGTTTGTTTCTTTGTTTTTTTTCTCTTTATTTTTATCCATTTGTTTTTATCTTTTTTCTCAGTTTTTTCTTTGTTTTTCTCAGTTTTTGTCTATTTTTATCTGTTTCTTTGTTTCTCTTTATTTTTATGTTTGTTTTTTTTCCTCTTTATTTCTCTCTTTGTTTTTCTGTTTTTTTCTCTTTATTTTTCTCTGTTTTTTTCTCTCTTTATTTTTCCGTTTGTTTTTTCCTCTTTGTTTTTCTGTTTTTTCTCTGCTTTTCTGTTTTTTCTCTTTATTTTTATCTGTTTGTACCTGTTTTTGTCTCTTTATTTTTATGTTTCTTTGTTTTTCTCTTTATTTTTATCCATTTGTTTTTATCTATTTTTCTCTTTATTTTTATGTTTGTTTTTATCAGTTTTTTCTCTTTATTTCTATCTGTTTGTTTCTTTGCTTTTTCTCTTTATTTTTCTCTTTTTGTTTTTCTCTGTTTTTTTCTCTCTATTTTTCTCTGTTCATTTGTTTTTTCCTCTATTTTTATCTGTTTGTTTTTCTCTGTTTTTTCTCTCCTTTTATCCATGTTTTCTCTTTATTTTTATGTTTGTTTGTTTTTATCTGTTTTTTCTCTCTTTATTTTTCTCTGTTTGTTTACCTGCTCTGGGTGTTTCGATGCCGTTCTGATGAACCGGAACACTGTTCTCCATCTTAAATCTCTTTGATGGCGGCAGCATCTTGGAATTCTGGGAAACAGAGTTTTTGTCGAGGTCAGTCAGGGCTGCGGGGGACGGTACCTGTGCTCTGTGACGGACATTTACCTCCATGTATCGGACGTTCTTATTGGTCAGGCTGGAGAACGGTGACGCTCCAGGAAGCACCTTCATCCGGTTCACCTCGTCCAGGATCCCCAAGCACCGGGCCACCTGAGAACCAGGACGGGACCGGAAACACAGCGTGATGAAAACCTGTATGGCAGGACCCGGTGGAATCCACAAGAACCAGGTAGAACCCACAAGAACCCGGTCCTCACCTCGATGTTGCGGACCTCCAGCGGCACGGCGCCCCCCTGTGGGCTGATGATGTATTCCTGAGCAGCCTGCCTCACCTGGGTCTGAAGAGACTCGAACTCTCGGTAAATGTCTGGAAACCGAGTCCGAGTGGGAACGCTGCGCTCCACCTGGAACCAGGGTCAAAGGGGTCAAAGGTCACCTGTGGAACCAGTTCAACCATCATCAGCACGACTGGTTTTCAGAGGGGTCAAAGGTCACCTGTGAAACCAGTTCAACCGTCATCAGCCTGACTGATGTTCATAGGGGTCAAAGGTTACCTCTGGAACCAGTTCAACCGTCAGGAGCCTGACTAGTGTTCAGAGGGGTCAAAGACCACATGTGTTTGACTATGGGGTGTGTGTAGCTGTAGTTGACCTCCACCTCTCCGTGGTCCAGGGGTTTGTGTCGGACCTGTTTGTGTTCTACGGTAAGCTCCAGGTGGTTCTGGACCCACCTGGGACCGTCTGGACTATGATCTGGACTCTGGTCTGGACTGGTCCC
This sequence comes from Sphaeramia orbicularis, assembly GCF_902148855.1. Lineage (NCBI taxonomy): Eukaryota > Metazoa > Chordata > Actinopteri > Kurtiformes > Apogonidae > Sphaeramia > Sphaeramia orbicularis. The sequence goes on along the minus strand of NC_043978.1, from coordinate 6,417,735 downwards.
TGGTGGTCCCAGGTTTGTAAATGTGTGGTTGTGGGTGGGTGGGTGGTGCGTCGTACCTTAGCCAGCAGCAGCTCCCACAGACTCAGGACTTTGTTGAGCCGCGGTAGGACTACGTCCATCAGGTCCTCATCCTCACACTGGTCCACCAGCTGGAACACAGGACACGCCTGTTGTCATGGTGACACCGCGTTTTACACCCACCCTTACTCCCACACTTCCTGGGTCTTACCTCCTGAAGTCGTGCTCTCCTCCTCTCCGCCTGCTGCTCTGCTGTCACCACGGTAACACCAAGCTTTGGAGGTCGCCCTCGACGGCCCCGCCTACCAATGACACCCACCGCCACCTGGACAGCCAATCAGAGCAGAGGATTATTCAGACATTTCATTTGTTATACATAATTATATGTTGGACTTTTAAAATGACGCTCACCCTAGGAGGCGGTCCCAGTGATCGGCCTCGCCCCCTGCCCCTCCCCCGGCCTCGTCCTCGGGGTCTACCCGGTCCTCGGTGATGCAGACCCCTGAGTCCAACAGCGGCTGAGGGACCGCCCTCCACCTGATGACCAGACAGGAAGGAACAGTTAGTGAGGAACTGAAGGAACCAATGGAACCGAAGGAACCAGAGGAACCAGAACAACCAACAGAACTAAAGGAACTGAAGGAACGAGAGGAACCAAAGGAACCACAGAAACAAATGGAACCAAAGGAACCAATGGAACCGAAGGACTGATGGAACCAATGGAACCAGAGAAACCGATGGAACTGAAGGAACCGATGGAACCAGAGGAACCAATGGAAATGATGGAACCGATGGAACCAAAGGAACCAGAGGAACAGAAGGAACTGATGGAATCAAAGGAACCAGAGGAACCGATGGAACCAGAGCAACCAATGGCACCGAAGGAACCGATGGCACTGAAGGAACCAGAGCAACTGATGAAACTGAAGGAACTGATGGAACCAGAGCAACCAATGGCACTGAAGGAACCGATGGCACTGAAGGAACCAGAGTAACCGATGGAACCGAAGGAACCAGAGCAACCGATGGAACCAAAGGAACTGATGGAATCAGAGCAACCAATGGAACCAAAGGAACTGATGGAACTGAATGAACCAATGGAGCCAGAGGAACCAAAAGAACCAGAGCAATTGAAGGAACCAGAGCAACCGAACCAGTGCCCCTTCACTCAGATATGTATACACGACGGAGCTACAAGTCAGGAGTCAGAGGCTGAAGGTCATAGGGTAGAGGTCAGAGGTCAGGGGGTAGAGGTCAGAGGGTAAACTTGTGCTAAAATAATGATGTGTCATTTCTGGTGATAATCATGGTTTGTTTTGTTGCCGTACTTTGTGCGTTGCCGTGGTGAGAGGTTTCTCTGCCTCCTCCTCCTCCTCCTCCTCTCTGTTGGCCTCTGCTGCTGTCGTCTCCTGTGATTGGCAGTCGTCCGGTTGCCGTGGCTCCGTGTCTTCGGGCAGTTGGGGCTGGCCGTGGCTGGGGTTCAGTTTGTAGTGTCGGTTTAGTCCTCCGGGTCCAATGTAGGCCTTATCGCAGCTCTGACAGCGGAACGACCGGGACTTATGGCTGTAGGTCATGGATGAGGAGGGGGAGGAGCCATCCTTCTTCCCGCCCTCCTCCTCCTCCATGCTCATGTCCGAGTAGTCGTCGGAGTCGGACTGGTGCGAGTCGGCCAGATCCTCTGTCTTGATGAACTTGTAGTCCTTGGCTTTGTACTTTGGGGGTCTGGAGACTCGTCCTGATCTGGTCAGGACCTTCACTGCCTTCCTCTCCCTCTTCTTTGCCTTTTTCTCCTTCTCTTTGTCCTTTGGGGGCGTGGCTATAGTGTTGGCTGGAGTGTTGCTGGGTGTGGCCTACGTTGATGGAAAACAGAATCACAATTATACAAAGACAAACATTACAATACTCTGTGGAATCAAACCAACATGGTGGACTTCCTGTTTGGTGGAGGTGGGGGGGTCTCTTTGATCCAGATCCATCTCCACACCATGGTCTCAGGGCCGGTCCCAGAGCCGGTCCCAGGTTGTTCTGTTCTTGTGTGCATCCTACCTGTGCGGTGGCAGCGGCAGGTTTAACCGGACTTGGACTTGTGGGCGTGGCTCCGTTGGCTGTGGTCTTCAACAGTGGAACAGGTTTACTAGTGACGGGGGGTGGGGTCTTTATGGAGGTTGGGATCTGGAGTCGCAGTGGGGAGGCGGCCACTTTGGGAGCAGGGATGGAGCTTGTGAGCTTTTGGACCAATGGGAGCAGAGACCCGACAACAGGGGAGGGGCTCTGGAGAAGCAGCTGGATAGGAGGGTCTCCTGGACTCTGCTGGAGGAAGATCTGGCCCTGCTGACCCACCACAGGCTGGATGTGGATCACCTGAGCGCTGCTCACACTGCCATTGGCTGACAGCTTCACCTGCGGCTGACTGACAGCCAGTGTCTTCTGCTGGGGGGCAGGGTTAGGCTTCACTTCCTGTTTAGGAACCTGGATTTGGATCCGGACCGGTTCCGTCTGCGGACACAAAACCAGAATCATAATCTGGAGAGAAATGATCCATGAAACCGATATGACGTCTGATGGTTTGATTAGTTGGACTCGGAATAATCATTTCATTTGAAGGGTTCTAAGAGGAAACAGGGTTCTAAGAGGAAACAGGATTAAACAGGGTTCTAAGAGTAAACAGAGATCTAAGAGTAAACAGGATTCTAAGAGTAAACAGGGTTAAACAGGATTCTAAGAGTAAACAGGGTTAAACAGGCTTCTAAGAGTAAACAGGGTTAAATAAGGTTCTAAGAGTAAACAGGGTTAAACAGGGTTCTAAAAGTAAACAGGGTTCCATTGAGAAGACAGAAAACACATTTTCATATGGACCTCAGAGTTACAGATCCAAAATCCATTTTTCAGTCTTTTGTCATTTTTCGTTCAACTCAGAACAGTTCTACTGGTTAAATATGTGGTTAGTCACATAGGACCCCACAGACCCCGACCCAAACCCAGTCCCACACACCCACTCCCAGTCCCACAGACCCAGTCCTACAGACCCAGGCCCACAGACCTCAACCCAGTCCCAGAGACCCCGACACAGAGACCCCGACACAGTCCGACAGACCAATCCTACAGACCCAGTCCCACAGACCCTCTTGATCCGTGGGTTCTAATTGGTCCACACACTAGTGAAAACCAGGACCTTCAGGTAGATCCATATGGACTCACCTTCTTCTGGACCACCTGGACCGAGCTGCCGGTCTGCATGGCGACTTGCTGGGCCACGCTCTTCAGCTGCTGGGAGGCGTTCTGGGTCTTGGATCCGACTGGACCGTCGGCCGGACCCGGACCGACTGCCAGTACCCCGGTCTCCGCCCCAGCCTTCTGGCCAGTCTGGACCACCTGGACCGGTTTCTGCGGCTGCTTCTGGGTCTGCTGAGGGACGTGGACCTGCTGCTGGGCCCGAGTGACCTGGTTGATGACCTGCTGTAGCTGGCTGGGGTCCAGAGCCGGGCCGTGGACCGGCACGGTCCGGACCAGCGGGCTGTGCTGCAGAAGGTGCGCCGCCTCGGTGTCGGACACCTGGACCAGCTGCTGCTTGGTCAGCTGCTCCAGCAGAAGCTGCTGCTCCTCGGGGCTGAGGCCGGAGCCTTCCACCAGGCTCCCGTCCGGCTGCACGTAGATGATGGTGGTGGTGTTGACCAGGTCCGGGTTCGGGCCCAGGCTCAGCTCCGTACCCACCAGGAGGCTCTGTTCTTCGTTGCAGCTCTGCAGAAAGTCCGCCAGCGGAGCTCCGCAGCCCGCCGCGGGCGCGCTGTTCCCGGGCTGAACGCTCTGGCCGCCGGCCGACGCCGACACGCTCTCCCCGTGCTGAGCGCTGTGGGCGGCGGACAGAGCCGGTGCCGTGTCCCGGGGCAGAGCCGGTGCCTGATCCCGGGGCTGATCTGTTTTTGTTCTGCTGTCATCCTCCAGGTCCGCCATTTTGGATGTGAGGCTAACTGCTAGCTTAGCACACCGAGAGCCAGACGGAGATCAAACCGACTGGATCGCCGCTCGGTAGGACGAATAACTCCGGTGCAGTGGACTGCGCGTGTGCAGGAGGATGGACCGGTCTGCTGAGTCGGAGCCGGAGGGGGACATTAACGGAGCGGAGGTAAAGGTAGCGGGGAGCCGTTAGCGGGGTCCGTTTTGAACTAGCCTAGCATAGCCCTCCGCGGGAGCGGGAGGAGCGAGTTCCCGAAGTGGAGTTCACAGCGGAATTGATTTAGTCCGGTACGAGAGAAATCCTGTTCAAAGGCAGATTTCAGAGTAACATATCCACCCAAGCAAAGAAACCAGCAGCTTCCAAAAGCCACATTCACTCACCAAACACCAATGAAATGTACAGAGACAGAACAGGACCCAGCTGTTCTGTAGAAACAGGAAGAAGAACCACGTTTAGAGAAATTAAACCAGAAAGATTCAAAACGACACAAAAACACAGAAACAACGTCAATTTAACAAGGTCATTTTAACGAAAACCGCTTCTGAAATGTTAATAAATATACCAGTGTCAGATCTAAAGCCTGTTCTACCTTCTGATCACCTTTTCATTTGGGTCTCATCCAATAAACTGACACTGAAGGTTGGATTTCATAAACTGGAAGGATAGATCCATGTCCTGGTTTTCTTTGTAGTCTGGGTTCATTTCTAAGCATGTCCTCACACTGCAGGTGCATTATACATACACTACGTTTATATATATATATATATATATATATATATATATATATATATATATATATATATATATATATATATATACATATATATGTGTGTGTGTGTGTGTGTGTGTACACAATAAAAACTATACCATCTGATAGAGTACAGATGTTCTGATGTATGAACTTAAAGTGGAACCTTCTGGACTTGAGTCCATGCAGATGAATTCAGTGTGAAATGTTCTATGAACTGTGAGTTCCATGAAGACAGACCTCACACAAGTCCAGTCCGTTTTGACAAGAACCAAGAAGGAAAGAACACAATTACACACACAAGTCTGTACTTAACAACTGGGAAAATGTAGATTTGGAAATAAACATATTGATTTAAAGTCAAACTCAAACCAAATGAAATGAACCAAATGAGTTAAACTAATATGAACCATATGATCTAAATAAATAGTAAAGCACAAAATCAGAGATTACAGATATGTTCTTGTTACTTCTTGATATGTAATTACCGTTTCCATCTTTTTGCACAGTTACACACAAAGATTTATCTCCTATAAATAACTTTGTGTTTTTGATCTTGTAACAAAAAGAATATTTATTTGTTCAAATGTTTTATCTCAGTAAACATTTCAATGGTATTGTCTTATTTTGTTTAACTGAATGTTTTTAACGGATTTTTAATGTCACTGAACATCAGTCATATAAAGCATGGAACGTTTGGTTTTTTTTTTGTTTTTTTGTCCAGATGTGCAGAACTGGTCACAAAATAAACTAACAGTAACAATTCAAGATCAACATGATGTGAACACAAATCCGTCCTTTTGGATTCCCACCCTTCTCATTCTGGATAAATACTACAAACACGCAGAAAAACAACAGACCAGCTGGAACTATGTGAAAAATCAAATACGTTTGTCCTCTGACTCAGACTCAGACAATTCCATCCAACTGCTGAAACTGTTTATGAAGCTGTTGAAATGTATTTATTATTTTGATGCCTTTATTTAGACTCCTTGTTTGAAATGGAGGCGGTTCCATATTTGATTCATTATGATGAATATTGCATCATTATTTTAATGCCTTGAGTTTTTGGTTTTCTTTGTAAATGCTGATGTGTGTAGTGCTTTGTCCTTTCCTGTTGTTGACTTTTTTTTTTTTTTTTCAACACTAAAAAGGAAAAACAGAAGTCAGTCTTATTCATACAGTCTGTGTTCCTCTTCTTTAACCCATCTCCAGACACAAACACTTAATTATTATTTCTTCCTACTTTGTTTTCAGTCCTTTCCCATCCTCCTCCTCTGCCCTGCTCTGTTCTTCTGTTCCTGTTCTTCTTATAAATAAAGGTTTGAATGGCTGTAGTTCCTTTCTCCTCCTTCAGGGGCGCTCTTTGTTTTCCTGCTCCGTCAGTGTCAGGCCCCTCTGTCAGCTGCTCCATCAGGGATGTTCTGCTGCCGTCCGCTCACCTGGACCCGGAACCCGAACTTTAAGCCGTAAGTCGCTCACCTGAGCACGCACTGCTCCTGCACCTGCTCACGTTCCGGATCCGGAACCGGCCCATCGGCGGCAGCCCGGTCCGGATGCAAGCTAACCGCACCATCCGATGTGTCCGTGACCGGGCGGGTCCGGGGTTCGGTCTGCTGCCAGGGTCCGGACGGGCCGGCGTCTGCAGCCGAATCACCACCGAATCGAACCCCGTGAACAGAACCCGCAGTTTACTCAAATCATCTCGTATTTTAATTAAAGATGACAATGTCACGTGATTAAAGGTGCGCGTAAACATTAGAAACGGTGGGCTCCGGTTCGGCTCCGGTTCCGTCATGAAAGGGATGAAACCACGTCTATCACTGGGTTGTAGAAACAGTTTTACTGACGGTTCGGTTGGAGTCGGGCTAAGACTCGGTTCTTTTAGAGTCAGTCCACCGGATCATCACTTGAGTCCCGGTGTTTTCTCTCTTTTCTGATGATCACATATTACTTCCGGGTTCTGTCTCTTCAACCTGGTTCGGTTCGGTTCAGTTCGGTTCTTCTAGAGTCGGTTAAAGTCTCTGTTTGCTGCAGTTGTGTGTTCGGTTCCGAACACAGAGCAGTTCAACCAGATGTTGAGTAGAACCGGGCCAGAACCGGCTTTAAATAGTCCTGGTCCGGTTCAGACCGGATCAAGCGGGTCACGGGGCCGGTCACAGATGGGGTCATGGGGGGCGGGGTCACGGGGCCGGTCATGGGGGGTTCATTGGGTGCTGGGGGAGCGGGGGGGGGGGGGGTTGTCACAGGGACCGGTCACAGACGGGGTCACGGGGCCGGTCATGGGGCGGGGGGGGGCGTCACGGGGGCCGGTCACAGACGGGGTCATGGGGACCGGTCACTGGGGGGGTCATTGGGGGGGGTCACAGGGGCCGGTCATTGGGAGGGTTTGGGTTAGGGTTAGGGTCAGCTCCATGTGTTCTAATGTGATGCATCTGTTTTAGGACCCGTTGACTTTGACATGTCCAACATGGCTGCTCCTCTGTCCCACATGGCCGCTCCTCCGTCCGTCCTTAAAGAGTTCTGTCCTCTCTACTACTTACTGAACGCCATCCCTGCCAAGGTAAGCTCAACTGGACCAGAACCAGGACTAAGCCAGACCTGGACCATAGCCAGGTCATACCAGAGTAGTTCCAGAGTGTTTGTGTGCTCATGGTGTTCTAGTTCTCCGTTCCTCCTCATTGTTTGTGTGCTCATGGTGTTCCTGGTTCTCCGTTCCTCCTCATGGTGTTCATGGTTCTCCATTTTTCCTCATGGTGTTCTGGTTCTCTGTTCCTCTTTAGTGTTTGTGTGCTCATGGTGTTCCTGTTTCTCCGTTCCTCCTCATGGTGTTCTGGTTCTCCGTTCCTCCTCAGTGTTTGTGTGCTCATGGTGTTCTGGTTCTCCATTCCTCCTCATGGTGTTCTGGTTCTCCGTTCCTCCTCATGGTGTTCTGGTTCTCTGTTCCTCCTCATGGTTTTCTGGTTCTCCATTCCTACTCAGTGTTTGTGTGCTCATGGTTCTCCATTCCTCCTCATGGTGCTCTGGTTCTCTGTTCCTCCTCATGGTGTTCTGGTTCTCCGTTCCTCCTCATGATGTTCTGGTTCTCCGTTCCTCCTCATGGTGTTCTGGTTCTCCGTTCCTCCTCATGGTTCTCCTGGTTTTCGGTTCCTCCTCTCAGGTCTCCTGGTTTTCTGTTCCTCCTCACGGTTCTTCATTCCTCCTCATGGTTCTCCGTTCCTCCTTATGGTTCTCCTGGTTCTCGATTCCTCCTCACGTGTCTCCTCGTTCTCCATTCCTCCTCAGGTGCAGAGGGGGTTCCGCTCGGTACTGGTCTACCTGACTTCTCTGGACATCAGTTCGGACTTCGTGGCGGTGGGCAGCAGCATCGGCATGTTGTACCTGTACTGCCGCCGCCTGGCACACATGAACAAGTACAGCCTGGAGGTCAGAGCCGCCTGCCCGCTCTTCTTCTGTGGTGGGAGGACACGCCCACTCTTCTTCTGTGGCTGGAGGACACGCCCAGCTGACCTTCTCTAACACTGTGGTCTGTGTGTTCAGGGGAAGTGCGACGCCATCACGGCCGTCAAGCTGCTCAGCTGTTTTGATGATCTGGTTGCCATGGGAACAGCTTCAGGCCGAGTGGCGGTCTTCCAGCTGGTTTCTCCACTTCCTGGACGCAACAAACAGGTGAGAAGACAAACAGATCGGTTTGACCTCTGACCTCGGTGTGTTTGACCTCTGACCTCTGTGTGTTTGACCTCTGACTGCTGTGTCTGTAGTGGAGGTGTTTCAATGTGTTTGACGTTTGACCTCTGTATGTTTAACCCCTGAGCTCTGTGTGTTTTACCTCTGACCTCTGTGTTTGCCCTCAGTGTGTTTGACCTGTGACCTCTTTATGTTTGACCTCTGTGTGTTTGACTTCTGTATGTTTGACCTGCGTGCGTTTGACCTCTGTGTGTTTGACCTCTTACCTCTGTGTGTTTGATCTCTGTGTGTTCGACCTCTGACCTCTGTGTGTTTGACCTGTGACCTCTGTATGTTTGACCTCTGTATTTTTGACCTCTGTGTGTTTGATCTCTGTATGTTTGACCTGTGTGTGTTTGACCTCTGTGTGTTTGACCTCTTACCTCTGTGTGTTTGATCTCTGTGTGTTTGACCTCTGACCCCTGCGTATTTGACCTCTGACCTCTGTATGTTTGACCTTTGACCCCTATATGTTTGACCTCTGACTTCTGCATGTTTGACCTCTGTGTGTTTGACCTCTGACCTCTGTGTATTTGACCTCTGACCTCTGTATGTTTGACCTTTGACCTGTGTGTGTTTGACCTCTGACCTCTGTATGTTTGACCTCTGTGTGTTTGACCTCTGACCTCTGTGTGTTTGACCTCTGACCACTGTGTGTTAGACCTCTGACTGCTGTGTCTGTAGTGGAGGTGTTTCCATGTGTTTGACCTCTGACCTTTGTTTCACCCCTGACCTCTGTGTGTTTAACCTGTGACCTGTGTGTGTTTGACCTGTGTGTGTTTGACATTTGACCTGTGTGTGTTTGACCTGTGACCTGTGTGTGTTTGACCTCTGACCTGAGTGTGTTTGATCTCTGACCTCTGTATGTTTGACCTGTGTGTGTTTGACCTCTGACCTGTGTGTGTTTGATCTCTGACCTCTATATATTTAACTCCTGACCTCTGTGTGTTTGACCTCTGACCTCTGTATATTTGACCTGTGTGTGTTTGACCTCTGACGTCTGTATGTTTGACCTATGTGTGTTTGACCTGTGTGTGTTTGACCTCTGACCTTTGTGTGTTTAAGCCCTGATCCGTGTGTGTTTGACCTTTGACCTCTGTATGTTTGACCTGTGTGTGTTTGACCTCTGACCTCTGTATGTTTGACCTATGTGTATTTGACCTCTGACCTGTGTGTGTTTGACCTCTGACCTCTGTGTCCAGCTGAGGCGGTTCGATGTGCTCGGCCTTCACAAAGGCATGGTCACATCTCTGGCCTGGAGCACCAACGGGATGAAACTGTTCTCTGGAGATGACAAGGGACGAGTGGTCTTCTCTGCTCTGGACCTGGACCAGGTAAGAACCCTGGACCATGTAAGAACCCTGGTTTGGAACTGGATCGGACTAGTCCAGATTGGACTGTGCTGGACTAGAGTGGACTGGATCAGATTGAGCTGGACTGGATTGGACCAGACCAGACTAGACTGGACTGGGCTGGACTGGACTGGATTGGATTGAACTTGACTCACCTTGACCGGAATGGACTTGATTGGACGAGGCTCAGCCAGACCGGACCAAACTGGACCGACCTGGGCTGAGCTGATCTGAGCGAGACTGGACCAGACCAACCTGGACTGAGCTGATGTGTGTGTGTATTTGTGTTCAGGGGGTGTGTAAGCCGCTGCTGCTGTTGGAGGAGTCCTCCGGTGTGGTTCAGGTCCAGTACAGTCACCAGGTTCTGCTGGTGTCCACCCAGCAGAGAACACTGCTGTACTGCACACAGAACCAGGAGGTTCTACAGCTGGGAACCAGACCCAGGAAGAGGTAACACACACACACGCACACACAGACTCAGGAAGAGGTAACACACACGCACACACAGACCCAGGAAGAGGTACCACACACACACACGCACACACACAGACCCAGGAAGAGGTACCACATACACACACACACACACACACACACCCACACACACACACACACACACATGCACACACACAGACCCAGGAAGAGGTACCACATACACACACACACAGACCCAGGAAGAGGTACCACATACACACACACAGACCCAGGAAGGGGTACCACACACACACACACACACACACACAACCTGACCTACACACACACATGATCTACACACACACGACCTACACACACGCATATGATCTACACACACATGACCCACACACACACACACACACACACACGACCTACACACACATGACCTACACACACACGACCTTCACACACACACACACACACACACACACACACACACAACCTACACACATGACCTACACACACACACACACACACACGACCCCCACACACGACCCACACACACATGACCTACACACACACACACACACACACACACACGCACACACACACACACACGCACACGACCTACACACACACGACCTTCACACACACACACACACAACCTACACACATGACCTACACACACACACACACATGACCCACACACACGACCCACACACACGACCTACGCACACATGCACACACACACACACACACACACACACACATACATGACCCACACACACGACCCACACACACATGACCTACACACACGCGCACACACACACACACACACACACACACACACATACATGACCCACACACACGACCCACACACACATGACCTACACACACGCGCACACACACATGCACACACACACACACACACACACATACATGACCTACACACAGGGGGACCAATCTCTGGGACCGAACTCTCTGAGGTAGTGAATCTCCTGTGCTGTGGCAGAGCCCTGGGGGTAGATGAGATACAGCCCAGGGTACTGGAGCTGAGGGTACAGGTCTACACCAGGGTATTGGAGCTGACTGTACAGGTCTACACCAGGGTACTGGACCTGAGGGTACAGGTCTGCACCAGGGTACTGGACCTGAAGGTACAGGTCTGCACCAGGGTACTGGACCTGAGGGTACAGGTCTACACCAGGGTACTGGAGCTGAGGGTACAGTCGGTAGTTGAACCTCAGATCAAGGAGGACCAATGTGGTTTTCACCCTGGACATGGAACCGTGGACCAGATTTTGACCCTTGCTAGAGCGCTGGAGGGGTGTTTTGTGGATCTGGAGAAGGGTTACAACTGTGTCCCCAGGGGCATCCTGTGGGGGGTGGGGAGCTCCGGTAGTACAGGGTGGATGGTCCCTTGTTAGCAGCCGTTCAATCCCTGTACCGAAGGAGTGCCAGCCTGGTCCGTGTAGCTGGTCCTAAGTCGGACCTGTTCCTGGTCCGTGTAGCCTGTACTAAGTCGGACCTGTTCCTGATGAGGGTTGGACTCCTCCAGGGCTGCACTTTGGCACCGGTTCTGTTCAGAACTTTTATGAACAGAACTTGTAGGCACAGCCCGGTGGTGGAGGGGGTGGAGCTGTGGGGCAGGAGGATCTGGTCTGTGCCTTTTTCAGATGATGTGGTCCTTTTACCTTGAAGCAGTGACCTCCAGCTCTTAGTGGGGCAGTTCACAGCTGGGATGAAGGTCAGCACCTCCAGGTCTGAGGCCATGGGGTGGGGGGTCCTGCCTCAAGTAGAGGAATTCAAGTATCTCGGTATCTTGTTGGAGAGTGAGGGTTGGATGGAGTAGGAGGTGGACAGGTGGATGTGGGCGGAGTCTGCAGGGATGCTGACACTAAAGCAGTCCGTTGTGGTGCAGAGGAGCTAAGGCCAAAGGAGAAGCTCTGGGTTTACTGGTGGATCTGGATTTGGACCCTCACCTGTGGACCCTCACCTGTGGATAGGGATGGGAATCGATAAGGATTTAACGATTCCGATTCCATTATTGATTTTGCTTATCGATCCGATTCCTTATCGATTTTCTTATCAATTCTCATTTGGTGAGGGAATAAAAGAGTACAAACGGGTGTGTTTGCATTAACTGTCTTTTATATTTCCATCTCTGCACAGAAAATATAACATATACAGTATGTACAAATAATAACAGATGACGCCGGGCCCGGTTCAGGGGGACGACGTGCAGTGAAAGTGAAACTTAAGACGCTTTACTAATTCCTTTTGTCACATTTCTAATACATGGAACTGGTTCGACTCAGCTCTGCCCATCTCCCATTGTTGTGCGCCTCATTTCCTTTCCACTACCTTCGGAAACTTGCATTTGAGGGGGTACGACATTTGTTGCCCGCACCGGAACCGGAACTGGGCCTGGCGTTCACTCTGTCGCTGCATTCAAAAGCTAAGTGGTTAAGCTAAGTAGCATATCAAATACGTGACATTCCTGTAAATGAATCATATGCTGTGGACAAATGTTTGAGCTTATTGGAGGGATTCCACCCTTTTGAAGAAATGGAAGCTTTGACAGTGCTACAAGTGGACCTGGTGTCATGTTTTTGGACCATTTCTGCCTCAGCACCATGTTGGCTACGTTCTGACCAAAACAATGCAGCGTGCGCGTGACGTCATCGCGCATGCGCAGTGAAGGCAGAATCAACAAGCAGGCAGGCAAATGATTCTAAGGAACTGAGCTACTGGGATCCAGTTCTCAAAAAGAACCGGTTCTCGATTCCCATTCCTACCTGTGGACCCTCACCTGTGGTCATGAACTCTGGGTACTGACCCACAAGCAGAATGGGCGGGCTCAGCCTTAGAGATAGGGGGAGGAGCTAGGACATGTGGGAGAGACTCAGAGTAGAGCTGCTGCTTCTCCACGTCCAGAGGAACCAGTGGAGGAGGTCCATCTAGTGAGGACGCCTCCCTGGGGAGGGGTTAGGGGCGTGTCCGTCTGGGAGGAGACCGCAGGGCCGACCCATGTGTCTGTGGTTTGGGACCGCCTCAGTGGAAGTGGGTGGGGAGGGGGCTCTGCTGAGGCTGCCTGCCCCAGACCCAGATAAGAGGAAGACCATGGGTACAAGAGTAAATATAAGTACACGTGAACACATATAAGTACATGTGAACACATATAAGTACACGTGAACACATATAAGTACATGTGAACACATATAAGTACACGTGAACACATATAAGTACCCATGAACACATATAAGTGCAGGTAAACACATATAAGTACAGGTAAACACATATAAGTACAGGTGAACACATAAGTACATGTGAACACAGCTGTGCAGAGCTTGTTTTTCAGCGCTTATCTGAAAATGTGTGTCTCTGATTGGTTGACAGCAGTGGGCGGTTCGGGGCCTGTTTCCTGCCGGCGCTCTGTAAACAGAGTGACCTGCAAGTGTTCGCCGCTCGACCTGGACTCAGACTGTGGAGAGCAGACGTCAGAGGAAGAGTGGAGGACACGCACCTGCTGAAACCACTGTTCAGCACACAGGTAACTACGACCACCATACAACACCTGAACACACCCCTGAACACCCCTGAACACACCTGAACACAAACCTGAACACACACCTGAACACACCCTGAACACACCCCTGAACACACCTGAACACACACCTGAACACACACCTGAACACACCCCTGAACACACCCCTGAACACACCTGAACACACACCTGAACACTAGAGCCCGACTGATAAGGGATTTTTAGGACTGATGCTGATATTGGGGGCTAAAAAAGGCCAATATCCACTATATCAGTCGATATCCAATATTGGCCAATAACCGATATATTGGCCGGTATATGAAATACGAACATTGATCTACAGAGGATATAATTATCTTATGTTAGATAATTGTGAACAGGTGGATTAAGAGTTGCATAAATCTTTGTTTATCTCACAAAGATAATTTACACAACTTTCAAATGCTGTATAATAGTCTAATATTAGACTAGTCTGTGACCTGTGGGAAACCACGGGTTGTAGATGTGGTAGTTTTTATGCTGGGGAGAGCAGACTTTTGAAAAAGATGAGTCTATATTTTATAAGTAATGACAAAAAAATTGTTTGGTAAATCATTCTTTAAAATGTAAGTGACACCTACCTTTAATGAGTCCAACTACAAAGCAAACTATGGAATCACAAAAATAATTAGAGCTAAAAATATTACTTACCATAAAATTATGTTTTCCCTCACAAATTTTGATGCGTCTGCCTCACGGCACAACAAATTCCATGTGGACTAAGGACTAAACTGAGCATGTGCAGAGTGAATTAGGTGAGTCCTAAGTTGTTCCTGATTGGAGCAATTGCAAGAGTAACAACTGACCTGTGTTACAACTGTCCCCAGTCTCCCCTACACTATAAACACCCAGGCGTGCCTGCAGAATGAAACTGTGAGGTAGACAGGAAGTGTACGGACATGGGTGTGTGTGGGGGCATGAATAGTTCATGAGACTGGGGGGGGGGGGCGGGGGCATGATTTTTGGACGGGGGGGGCCAGGGGGTCGGGGTTGGTCGGAGCCGGAGCAGGGGCGATTAGCTTAGTGGTCCATCCTTTTCAGCACGGGGGGGGTCGGTCTGTGATTTTCAGGTGGGGGGGCGGATGCAACAGGGGGGATTAGTGGTCCATCCTTGTCGTAACGGGGGGAGGGGCAGCACACACAGGAGCAGCGAGCGACAGAATCTCCGCAGCAAAAAAGTTAATGAATCGGTTACATATTGGCTGATGTTGATTAATCGGTGATAAACTATAATCGGCCCAATTAATCTGCCAGCCGATTAATTGGTCGGGCTCTACTGAACACACCTGAACACGCACCTGAACACACCTGAACATACACCTGAAGACACCTGAACACACCTGAAGACACCTGAACACACACCTGAACACACACCTGAACACACCTGAACATACACCTGAACACACCTGAACACACACCTGAATACTGTTAATGTTCAGGTGTCCACTCTGTTCAGGTGTCCACCACCGTGTGGACCTGCACATGTCCTTACATGTCATCAGTGTGTCTTCCTGTTTGTGTCTTCTTCATGTCATCAGTGTGTCTTCCTGTTTGTGTCTTCTTCATGTCCTCAGTTCACTTCCTGTTTGTGTCTTCTTCAGGTCCCTCAGTTCCAGCTCTTTCCTCGTCCTGGTCCTGTTGGAGGTTACCGTCCAGAGGACAGACAGCTGGGTCTGCTCAGCTGTTTCTTCAGAGACGGTTGGATTCTCAGCTGGAACGAGTACAGCCTGTACGTCCTGGACTGTGTCAGTCAGGTGCGTCTGTCTGTCTCTCTGTGTGTGGACGTGTGTGGACATGTGTGTCCTGCTGGACCACACATCAGTGTTCATCCCCAACACTCTGGTTCTTTTATCAACTCCTTATGAATTGGTATTGATCAGGGGTGGACGATACAGCACAAATATCAGATGATGATTTAGAAACGATAAAATCGCCAAGTTCAAAATATTTTTATTCCACATGGAGTCCAACACAAAAACAGAAAACAGTCAAGACTTACATATTAGTCCAGACTAGTGGGTTAGGGTTAGCCCTAGTATCGTCATATTACACAGCCCTAGTATCGTCATATCATACAGCCCTAGTATCGTCATATTACACAGCCCTAGTATCGTCATATCACACAGCTCGAGTATCATCATGTTACACAGCCCTAGTATCGTCATATCATACAGCCCTAGTATCGTCATATTACACAGCCCTAGTATCATCATATTAGCCCTAGTATCGTCATATCGCACAGCCCTAGTGTCGTCATATCACACAGCTCTAGTATCGTCATATCACAGCCCTAGTATCGTCATATCACACAGCCCTAGTATCGTCATATCACACAGCCCTAGTATCGTCATATCACACAGCCCTAGTATCGTCATATCACAGGACCCTAGTTTCGTCATATTAGCCCTAGTATCGTCATATCACACAGCCCTAGTATCGTCATATTAGCCCTAGTATCATCATATCACACCACCCTAGTATCGTCATATCACACAGCTCGAGTATCGTCATGTTACACAGCCCTAGTATCGTCATATCATACAGCCCTAGTATTATCATATTACAAAGCCCTAGTATCGTCATATTACACAGCCCTAGTATCATCATATTAGCCCTAGTATCGTCATATCGCACAGCCCTAGTGTCGTCATATCACACAGCTCTAGTATCGTCATATCACAGCCCTAGTATCGTCATATCACACATCCCTGGTATCGTCATATCACACAGCCCTAGTATCGTCATATCACACAGCCCTAGTATTGTCATATTACACAGCCCTACTATCGTCACATCACACAGCCCTAGTATCGTCATATCACACGACCCTAGTATCGTTATATTAGCCCTTGTATCATCATATCACACAGCCCTAGTATCGTCATATTAGCCCTAGTATCGTCATATCACACAGCCCTAGTATTGTCATATCACACAGCCCTAGTATCATCATATTACACAGCCCTAGTATCATCATATCACACCGCCCTAGTATCGTCATATCACACAGCCCGAGTATTGTCATATTACACAGCGTTAGTATCGTCATATCACACAGCCCTAGTGTCATCATATTACACAGCCCTAGTATCGTCATATCACACAGCCCGAGTATTGTCATGTTACACAGCGTTAGTATCGTCATATCACACAGCCCTAATATCGTCATATCACACAGCCCGAGTATATCATATCACAGCCACAGTGTCGTCATATTACACAGCCCTAGTATCGTCATATCACACAGCCCGAGTATTGTCATGTTACACAGCGTTAGTATCGTCATATCACACTGCCCTAGTACCGTCATATCACACAGCCCGTGTATTGTCATATTACACAGCTCTAGTATTGTCATATCACACAGCCCGTGTATTGTCATATCACACAGCCCTAGTATCGTCATATCACACAGCCCTAGTATTGTCATATCACACAGCCCTAGTATCGTCATATTACACAGCCCTAGTATCGTCATATCACACCGTCCTAGTATCGTCATATCACACCGTCCTAGTATCGTCATATCACACCGCCCTAGTATCGTCATATCACACAGCCCGAGTATTGTCATATTACACAGCTCTAGTATCGTCATATTACACAGACCTAGTATCGTCATATCACACCCCCCTAGTATCGTCATATCACACAGCCCGAGTATTGTCATTTTACACAGCCCTAGTATCGTCATATCACACAGCCCTAGTATCGTCATATTACACAGCCCTAGTATCGTCATATCACACAGCCCGAGTATTGTCATGTTACACAGCGTTAGTATCGTCATATCACACAGCCCTAATATCGTCATATCACACAGCCCGAGTATCAACATATCACAGCCACAGTGTCGTCATATTACACAGCCCTAGTATCATCATATTACACCGCCCTAGTATCGTCATATCACACAGCCCGAGTATTGTCATATTACACAGCGTTAGTATCGTCATATCACACAGCCCTAGTGTCATCATATTACACAGCCCTAGTATCGTCATATCACACAGCCCGTGTATTGTCATATCACACAGCCCTAGTATCGGCATATCACACAGCCCTAGTATTGTCATATCACACAGCCCTAGTATCGTCATATTACACAGCCCTAGTATCGTCATATCACACCGTCCTAGTATCGTCATATCACACCGCCCTAGTATCGTCATATCACACCGCCCTAGTATCGTCATATCACACAGCCCGAGTATTGTCATATTACACAGCTCTAGTATCGTCATATTACACAGACCTAGTATCGTCATATCACACCCCCCTAGTATCGTCATATCACACAGCCCGAGTATTGTCATTTTACACAGCCCTAGTATCGTCATATCACACAGCCCTAGTATCGTCATATTACACAGCCCTAGTATCGTCATATCACACAGCCCGAGTATTGTCAGATTACACAGCGTTAGTATCGTCATATCACACAGCCCTAATATCGTCATATCACACAGCCCGAGTATATCATATCACAGCCACAGTGTCGTCATATTACACAGCCCTAGTATCGTCATATCACACAGCCCTAGTATCGTCATATCACACAGCCCTTAGCCCTAGTGTCGTCATATCAAACAGCCCTAGTATCATCATATTACACAGCCCTAGTATCGTCATATCACAGCCCTAGTATCGTCATATCACACAGCCCTACTTTTGTCATATTAGCCCTAGTATCGTCATATCCCACAGCCCTAGTATTATCATATTACACAGCCCTAGTATCGTCATATCACAGCCCTAGTATCGTCATATTACACAGCCCTAGTGTCATCATATCACACAGCCCTAGTATCGTCATATCACAGCCCTAGTATCGTCATATCACACAGCCCTACTTTTGTCATATTAGCCCTAGTATCGTCATATCCCACAGCCCTAGTATTATCATATTACACAGCCCTAGTATCGTCATATCACAGCCCTAGTATCGTCATATTACACAGCCCTAGTGTCATCATATCACACAGCCCTAGTATCGTCATATTACACAGCCGTACTATCATCATATTAGCCCTAGTATCGTCATATCGCACAGCCCTAGTGTCGTCATATCACACATCCCTGGTATTTTCATATCACACAGCCCTAGTATCATCATATCACACAGCCCTAGTATCGTCATATCACACAGCCCTAGTATCGTCATATCACACAGCCCTTGTATCATCATATCACACAGCCCTAGTGTCGTCATATCACACAGCCCTAGTATCGTCATATCACACAACCCTAGTATCGTCATATTAGCCCTAGTATCGTCATATCACACAACCCTAGTATCGTCATATTAGCCATAGTATTGTCATATCACAAAGCCCTAGTATCATCATATCACACAACCCTAGTATCGTCATATTAGCCCTAGTATCGTCATATCACACAGCCCTAGTATTATCATATTACACAGCCCTAGTATTGTCATATCACAGCCCTAGTATCGTCATATTACACAGCCCTAGTGTCATCATATCACACAGCCCTAGTATCGTCATATTACAGAGCCGTACTATCATCATATTAGCCCTAGTATCGTCATATTACAAAGCCCTAGTATCATCATATTAGCCCTAGTATCGTCATATCGCACAGCCCTAGTGTCGTCATATCACACATCCCTGGTATTTTCATATCACACAGCCCTAGTATCATCATATCACACAGCCCTAGTATCGTCATATCACACAGCCCTAGTATCGTCATATCACACAGCCCTAGTATCGTCATATCACACAGCCCTTGTATCGTCAATCACACAGCCCTAGTGTCGTCATAGCACACAGCCCTAGTATCGTCATATCACACAACCCTAGTATCGTCATATTAGCCCTAGTATCGTCATATCACACAACCCTAGTATCGTCATATTAGCCATAGTATTGTCATATCACAAAGCCCTAGTATTGTCATATCATAAAGCCCTAGTATCATGATATTAGTCCTAGTATTGTCATATCACACAGCCCTAGTATTGTCATATCACAAAGCCCTAGTATCATCATATCACACAACCCTAGTATTGTCATATTAGCCCTAGTATCGTCATATCACACAACCCTAGTATCGTCATATTAGCCCTAGTATTGTCATATCACAAAGCCCTAGTATTGTCATATCACAAAGCCCTAGTATCATGATATTCGTCCTAGTATCGTCATATCACACAGCCCTAGTATCATCATATTACACAACCCTAGTATCGTCATATCACACCGCCCTAGAATTGACATGTCACACAGCCCTAGTATTGTCATATTACACAGCCCTAGTATCGTCATATCACACAGCCCTACTATCGTCATATGACACAGCCTTAGTATCGTCATATTAGCCCTAGTATCGTCATATCACACAGCCCCAGTATCATCATATCACACAGCCCCAGTATCGTCATATCACACACCCCTATTATCGTCATATTACATCGCCCTAGTATCGTCATATCAGACAGCCCTAGTATCGTCATATTACACAGCCCTAGTATCGTCATATCACAGCCCTAGTATCGTCATATCGCACAGCCCTAGTGTCGTCATATCACACATCCCTGGTATTTTCATATCACACAGCCCTAGTATTATCATATCACACAGCCCTAGTATCGTCATATCACACAGCCCTAGTATCGTCATATCACACAGCCCTTGTATCGTCAATCACACAGCCCTAGTGTCGTCATAGCACACAGCCCTAGTATCGTCATATTAGCCCTAGTATCGTCATATCACACAACCCTAGTATCGTCATATTAGCCATAGTATTGTCATATCACAAAGCCCTAGTATTGTCATATCATAAAGCCCTAGTATCATGATATTAGTCCTAGTATTGTCATATCACACAGCCCTAGTATTGTCATATCACAAAGCCCTAGTATCATCATATCACACAACCCTAGTATTGTCATATTAGCCCTAGTATCGTCATATCACACAACCCTAGTATCGTCATATTAGCCCTAGTATTGTCATATCACAAAGCCCTAGTATTGTCATATCACAAAGCCCTAGTATCATGATATTAGTCCTAGTATCGTCATATCACACAGCCCTAGTATCATCATATTACACAACCCTAGTATCGTCATATCACACCGCCCTAGAATTGACATGTCACACAGCCCTAGTATTGTCATATCCCACAGCACTAGTATTGTCATATTACACAGTCCTAGTATTGTCATATTACACAGCCCTAGTATCGTCATATCACACAGCCCTACTATCGTCATATGACACAGCCTTAGTATCGTCATATTAGCCCTAGTATCGTCATATCACACAGCCCCAGTATCATCATATCACACAGCCCCAGTATCGTCATATCACACACCCCTAGTATCGTCATATTACATCGCCCTAGTATCGTCATATCAGACAGCCCTAGTATCGTCATATTACACAGCCCTAGTATCGTCATATCACAGCCCTAGTATCGTCATATTACACCGTCCTAGTATTGTCATATCACACAGCCCTAGTTTTGTCATATTAGCCCTAGTATTGTTATATCACAGCCCTAGTATCGTCATATTACACCGCCCTAGTGTCGTCATATCACACATCCCTTGTATTGTCATATTAGCCCTAGTATCGTTATATCACAGCCCTAGTATCGTCATATTACACCGCCCTAGTATTGTCATAGTAGCCCTAGTATCATCATATTATCCCTAATATTGTCATATCACACAGTCCTAGTTTCGTCATATTAGCCCTAGTATCGTCATATTACACAGCCCTAGTATCACCAAATTAGCCCTAGTATCGTCATATCACGCAGCCCTAGTATCGTCATATCACACAGCCCTGGTATCATCATATCACACAGCCCTAGTATCGTCATATCACACAGCCCTAGCATCGTCATATCACACAACCTTAGTTTTGTCATATTAGCCCTAGTATCGTCATATCACAGCCCTAGTATCATCATATTACTCCGCCCTAGTATCGTCATATCACACAGTGCTAACATCGTCATATTACACAGCCCTAGTTTCGTCATATCACACAGCCCTCGTATTGTCATATTAGCCCTAGTATCATCATATTAGCCCTAGTATCGTCATATCACATAGCCCTTGTATCGTCATATCACACAGCCCTAGTATCGTCATATCACACAGCCCTAGTATTATCATATCACATAACCCTAGTATCGTCATGTTAGTCCTAGTATCATCATATTACACAGCCTTAGTATCGTCATATCACACAGTGTTAGTATTGTCATATTACACAGCCCTAGTATCATCGTATCACACAGCCCTACTATCGTCATATGACACAGCCTTAGTATTGTCATATTAGCCCTAGTATCGTCATATCACACAGCCCCAGTATCATCATATCACACAGCCCCAGTATCGTCATATCACACACCCCTAGTATCGTCATATTACATCGCCCTAGTATCATCATATCAGACAGCCCTAGTATCGTCATATCACACAGCCCTAGTATCATCATATTACACAGCCCTAGTGTCATCATATCACAGCCCTAGTATCATCATATCACACATCCCTGGTATTGTCATATTAGCCCTAGTATCATCATATTAGCCCTAATATTGTCATATTACATAGTCCTAGTGTCATCATATCAGCCCTAGTATCGCCATATTACACAGCCCTAGTATCACCAAATTAGCCCTAGTATCGTCATATCACGCAGCCCTAGTATCATCATATCACACAGCGTTAGTATCGTCATATCACACAGCCCTAATATTGTCATATCACACAGCCCGAGTATCATCATATCACAGCCACAGTGTCGTCATATTACACAGCCCTAGTATTGTCATATCACACAGCCCTAGTATCGTCATATCACACAGCCCTTAGCCCTAGTGTCGTCATATCAAATAGCCCTAGTATCATATTACACAGCCCTAGTATCGTCATATCACAGCCCTAGTATCGTCATATCACACAGTCCTACTTTTGTCATATTAGCCCTAGTATCGTCATATCACACAGCCCTAGTATTATCATATTACACAGCCCTAGTATCGTCATATCACAGCCCTAGTATCGTCATATTACACAGCCCTAGTGTCATCATATCACACAGCCCTAGTATCGTCATATTACACAGCCGTACTATCATCATATTAGCCCTAGTATCGTCATATTACACAGCCGTACTATCATCATATTAGCCCTAGTATCGTCATATCGCACAGCCCTAGTGTCGTCATATCACACATCCCTGGTATTTTCATATCACACAGCCCTAGTATCATCATATCACACAGCCCTAGTATCGTCATATCACACAGCCCTAGTATCGTCATATCACACAGCCTTAGTATCGTCATATCACACAGCCCTTGTATCGTCATATCACACAGCCCCAGTGTCGTCATAGCACACAGCCCTAGTATCGTCATATCACACAACCCTAGTATCGTCATATTAGCCCTAGTATCGTCATATCACACAACCCTAGTATCGTCATATTAGCCCTAGTATTGTCATATCACAAAGCCCTAGTATTGTCATATCACAAAGCCCTAGTATCATGATATTAGTCCTAGTATTGTCATATCACACAGCCCTAGTATTGTCATATCACAAAGCCCTAGTATCATCATATCACACAACCCTAGTATCGTCATATTAGCCCTAGTATCGTCATATCACACAACCCTAGTATCGTCATATTAGCCCTAGTATTGTCATATCACAAAGCCCTAGTATTGTCATATCACAAAGCCCTAGTATCGTCATATCACACCGCCCTAGAATTGACATGTCACACAGCCCTAGTATTGTCATATCCCACAGCACTAGTATTGTCATATTACACAGCCCTAGTATTGTCATATTACACAGCCCTAGTATCGTCATATCACACAGCCCTAGTATCGTCATATTACACCGCCCTAGTATCGTCATATCACACCACCCTAGTATCGTCATGTCACACAGCCCGAGTATCATCATATCACACAGCGTTAGTATCGTCATATCACACAGCCCTAATATCGTCATATCACACAGCCCTAGTATCGTCATATCACAGCCACAGTATCGTCATATTACACAGCCACAGTATCGTCATTTCACACAGCCCTAGTATCATTATATTAGCCCTACTATCGTCATATTACACAGCCCTAGTATCGTCATATTAGCCCTATTATCGTCACGTTACACAGCCCTAATACCATCATATTAACCCTAGTATCTTCATATCACACAGCCCTAGTGTCATCACATCACAGCCCTAGTATCGTCATATTACACAGCCCTAGTATCATCATGTCACATAGCCTTGGTGGTGTCATATTACAAAGTCCTGGTATCGTCACATCACACAGCCCTGGTATCGTCATATTACACAACCCTGGTATCATCATATCACACAGCCCTAGTATAGTCATATCGCCTAGCCCTTGTATCGTCATATCACACAGCCCTAGTATCGTCATATCACAGCCACAGTATCGTCATATTACACAGCCCTTGTATCGTCATTTCACACAGCCCTAGTATCATTATATTAGCCCTAGTATCATCATATTACACAGCCCTAGTATCGTCATATTAGCCCTATTATCGTCACGTTACACAGCCCTAATACCATCATATTAACCCTAGTATCTTCATATCACACAGCCCTAGTGTCATCACATCACAGCCCTAGTATCGTCATATTACACAGCCCTAGTATCATCATGTCACATAGCCCTGGTGGTGTCATATTACAAAGTCCTGGTATCGTCACATCACACAGCCCTGGTATCGTCAAATTACACAGCCCTGGTATCGTCATATTACACAACCCTGGTATCGTCATATCACACAGCCCTAGTATAGTCATATCGCATAGCCCTTGTATCGTCATATCACACAGCCCTAGTATCGTCATATCACATAGCCCTTGTATCGTCATATCACACAGCCCTAGTATTGTCATATCACATAGCCCTAGTATTGTCATGTTAGTCCTAGTATCATCATATTACACAGCCTTAGTATCGTCATATCACACAGTGTTAGTATTGTCATATTACGCAGCCCTTGTATCATCGTATCACACAGCCCTACTATCGTCATATGACACAGCCTTAGTATCGTCATATTAGCCCTAGTATCGTCATATCACACAGCCCCAGTATCATCATATCACACAGCCCCAGTATCGTCATATCACACACCCCTAGTATCGTCATATTACATCGCCCTACTATAGTCATATCAGACAGCCCTAGTATCGTCATATTACACAGCCCTAGTATCGTCATATCACAGCCCTAGTATCGTCATATTACACCGCCCTAGTATTGTCATATCACACAGCCCTAGTTTTGTCATATTAACCCTAGTATTGTTATATCACAGCCCTAGTATCGTCATATTACACCGCCCTTGTATCATCATATCACACATCCCTTGTATTGCCATATTAGCCCTAGTATCGTCATATCACAGCCCTAGTATCGTCATATTACACCGCCCTAGTATTGTCATATTAGCCCTTGTATCATCATATTAACCCTAATATTGTCATATCACACAGTCCTAGTTTCGTCATATTAGCCCTAGTATCGTCATATTACACAGCCCTAGTATCACCAAATTAGCCCTAGTATCGTCATATCACACAGCCCTAGTATCGTCATATCACACAGCCCTGGTATTGTCATATCACACAGCCCTGGTATCGTCATATCACAGCCCTAGTATCGTCATATCACACAACCTTAGTTTTGTCATATTAGCCCGAGTATCGTCATATCACAGCCCTGGTATCGTCATATCACACAGCCCTAGTATCGTCATATCACACAGCCCTAGTATTATCATATCACATAACCCTAGTATCGTCATGTTAGTCCTAGTATCATCATATTACACAGCCTTAGTATCGTCATATCACACAGTGTTAGTATTGTCATATTACACAGCCCTAGTATCATCGTATCACACAGCCCTACTATTGTCATATGACACAGCCTTAGTATCGTCATATTAGCCCTAGTATCGTCATATCACACAGCCCCAGTATCATCATATCACACAGCCCCAGTATCGTCATATCACACACCCCTAGTATCGTCATATTACATCGCCCTAGTATCATCATATCAGACAGCCCTAGTATCGTCATATCACACAGCCCTAGTATCATCATATTACACAGTCCTAGTGTCATCATATCACAGCCCTAGTATCATCATATCACACATCCCTGGTATTGTCATATTAGCCCTAGTATCATCATATTAGCCCTAATATTGTCATATTACATAGTCCTAGTGTCGTCATATCAGCCCTAGTATCGTCATATTACACAGCCCTAGTATCACCAAATTAGCCCTAGTATCGTCATATCACGTAGCCCTAGTATCATCATATCACACAGCCCTGGTATTGTCATATCACACAGCCCTGGTATCATCATATCACACAGCCCTAGTATCGTCACATCACACAACCTTAGTTTTGTCATATTAGCCCTAGTATCGTCATATCACAGCCCTAGTATCGTCATATTACACCGCCCTAGTATCGTCATATCACACAGTGATAACATCGTCATATTACACAGCTATAGTATCGTCATATCACACAGCCCTCGTATTGTCATATTAGCCCTAGTATCATCATATTAGCCCTAGTATCATCATATTACACAGCCCTAGTATCACCAAATTAGCCCTAGTATTGTCATATCACGTAGCCCTAGTATCATCATATCACACAGCCCTGGTATTGTCATATCACACAGCCCTGGTATCATCATATCACACAGCCCTAGTATCGTCACATCACACAACCTTAGTTTTGTCATATTAGCCCTAGTATCGTCATATCACAGCCCTAGTATCGTCATATTACACCGCCCTAGTATCGTCATATCACACAGTGATAACATCGTCATATTACACAGCTATAGTATCGTCATATCACACAGCCCTCGTATTGTCATATTAGCCCTAGTATCATCATATTAGCCCTAGTATCGTCATATTACACAGCCCTAGTATCACCAAATTAGCCCTAGTATCGTCATATCACGCCGCCCTAGTATCATCATATCACATAGCCCTGGTATTGTCATATCACACAGCCCTGGTATCATCATATCACACAGCCCTGGTATCATCATATCACACAACCTTAGTTTTTTCATATTAGCCCTAGTATCGTCATATCACAGCCCTAGTATCATCACATTACACCGCCCTAGTATTGTCATATCACACAGTGCTAACATCGTCATATTACACAGCCCTAGTATCGTCATATCACACAGCCCTCGTATTGTCATATTAGCCCTAGTATCATCATATTAGCCCTAGTATTGTCATATTACACAGCCCTAGTATCATCATATCACATAGCCCTGGTATCGTCATATTACACAGCCCTTGTATCGTCATATCACACAGCCCTAGTATTGATACATGACTAATCATTAAACCGTGGGTTCAGAGCATGCTCAGTCTGCTGTATGTGTTCAGGTGATCGTCGGAGCGTTGGAGAGCAGTGGAGACATTGTGTCGGTTTCCTGTTGTGACAACGAGATCTTCATCCTGAAAGGAGACAGAGACATCATCCGCCTGTCCACCAGCCCTGAAGGACTGTCCACGAACTGTGAGTACTGCAGTATCTGAAGTATAAGTACTGCAGTATATGACGTATAAGTCCACCAGCCCTGAAGGATTGTCCAACTTTAAGTACTACTTCAGTATATGAAGTATAAATACTACAGTATATGAAGTTTAAGTCCACCAGCCCTGAAGGACTGTCCAACTGTCAGTACTACTGCAGTATATGAAGTATAAGTATACCAGCCCTGTAGGACAGTCCAAATGTGAGTACTACTGCAGTATCTGAAGTATAAGTACACCAGCCCTGAAGGACTGTCCAACTGTGTGTACTACAGTATCTGAAGTATAAGTACTACAGTCCTGAAGGACTGTCCAACTGTGTGTACTACAGTATCTGAAGTATAAGTACTACAGTCCTGAAGGACTGTTCAACTGTGAGTACTACTGCAGTATTTGAAGTATAAGTCCACCAGCCCTGAAGGATTGTCCAACTTTAAGTACTGCTGCAGTATATGAAGTATAAATACTAAAGTATATGAAGTATAAGTACTACAGCGTCTGAAGTATAAGTCCACCAGCCCTTAAGGACTTCCAACTATGTGTACTACTGCAGTATATGAAGTATAAGTATACCAGCCCTCAAGGACAGTCCAACTGTGAGTACTACTGCAGTATCTGAAGTATAAGTACACCAGCCCTGAAGGACTGTCCAACTGTGAATACTACTGCAGTATCTGAAGTACAAGTACACCAGCCCTGAAGGACTGTGCAACTGTGAGTACTCCTGCAGCATATGAAGTATAAGTACTACAGTATCTGAACTATAAGTACTACATTATCTAAACTATTAGTACTACGGTATCTGAAGTATAAATACTGCAATATCTGAACTATGAGTACCACAAAATCTGAAGTATAAGTACTACGGTATCGGGACTGTGAGTACTACAGTATCTGAACTATGAATACTACAGTATCTGAAGTGTGAGTACTGCAGTATCTTACCTGTGAGTACTACACTATCTGAAGTGTGAGTACTGCAGTATCTGAAGTGTGAGTACTACAGTATCTTACCTGTGAGTACTACAGTATCTGAACTGTGAGTACAACAGTACCTGAACTATAAGTACTGCAGTATGTGTACTGTGAGTACTACAGTAACTGAACTGTGAGTACTACAGTATCTGACCTATAAGTACTACAGTATCTGAACTGTGAGTACTACAGTATCAGAACTGTGAGTACTACAGTATCTGAACTATAAGTAGTACATAATTTGAACTATATGTACTACAATATCTGAACTGTGAGTACTACAGTATCTGAACTATGAATACTACAGTATCTGAAGTGTGAGTACTACAGTATCTTACCTGTGAGTACTACAGTATCCGACCTATAAGTACTAAAGTATCTGAACTATGAGTACTACATTATCTGAGCTATAAGTACTACTTTATCTGAACTGTGAGTACGACTGTATCTGAACTGTGAGTACTACAGTATCTGAACTGTGAGTAGTACAGTATCTGAACTATAAGTACTACAGGATCTGAAGTATGAGTACTACAGTAACTGAACTGTCAGTACTACAGTATCTGAACTGTGAGTACTGCAGTATCTGAACTGTCAGTACTACAGTATCTGAACTGTGAGTACTACAGTATTTGAACTGTGACTAATACAGTATCTTACCTGTGAGTACTACAGTATCTGAACGATGAGTACTACAGTATCTGTACTGTACTACAGTATCTTAACTGTGAGTACCACAGTATCTGAACTATGAGTACTACAGTATCTGAACTGTGAGTACAACAGTACCTAAACTATAAGTACTGCAGTATGTGTACTGTGAGTACTACAGCATCTGAACTATGAGTACTACAGTATCTGAACTATAAGTACTACGGTATCTGAACTATGAGTACTACATTATCTGAGCTATAAGTACTACTTTATCTGAACTTTGAGTACGACTGTATCTGAACTGTGAGTAGTACAGTATCTGAACTATAAGTACTACAGGATCTGAGGTATGAGTACTACAGTAACTGAACTGTGAGTACTGCAGTATCTGAACTATGAGTACTGCAGTATTTTAACTGTGAGTACTACAGTATCTGAACTGTGAGTACTACAGTATTTGAACTGTGAGTAATACAGTATCTTACCTGTGAGTACTACAGTATCTGAACGATGAGTATTACAGTATCTGTATTGTGAGTACTACAGTATCTGAACTATGCGTACTACAATATCTGAACTGTGAGTACTGCAGTATCTGAACTGTGAGTACTCCTGTATCTGAACTCTGAGTACTGCAGTATCTGAACTCTGAGTACTCCTTTATCTGAACTGTGAGTACTACAGTATCTGAACTGTGAGTACTACAGTATCTGAACTATAAGTACTACAGTATCTGAACTGTGAGTACTACAGTATCTGAGCTATAAGTACTACAGTATCTGAACTATGAGTACTACAGTATCTGAGCTATAAGTACTACAGTATCTGAACTATGAGTACTACAGTATCTGAACTATAAGTTCTACGGTATCTGAACTATGAGTACTACAGTATCTGAGCTATAAGTACTACAGTATCTGAACTATGAGTACTACTTTTTCTTAACTTTGAGGACTACAGTATCTGAATTGTGAGTACTACAGTATCTGACGTGTGAGTACTACAGTATCTTACCTTTGAGCACTACTGTATCTGAAATGTGAGTACTACAGTATCTGAACTATGAGTAGTACAGTAGCTGAACTATAAGTACTACAGCATCTGAACTATAAGTACTACAGTATCTGAACTATGAGTAGTACAGTAGCTGAACTATAAGTACTACAGTTTCTGAATTACGAGTCCTACAGTATCTGAGCTATAAGTACTACAGTATCTAAAACTATGAGTACTAGTTTATCTGAACTGTGAGTACTACTGTATCTGAACTGTGAGTACTACAGTATCTGAAGTATAAGTACTACAGTATCTGAAGTATGAGTACTACGGTATCTGAACTACTAGTACTACAGTATCTGAAGTATGAGTACTACAGTATCTGGACTATGGCTACTACAGTATCTGAACTATAAGTACTGTAGTATCTGAACTATAAGTACTACAGTATCTGAACTGTGAGTACTACAGTATCTGAAGTGTGAGTACTACAGTATCTTACCTGTGAGTACTACAGTATCTGAACTGTAAGTACTATAGTATCTGACCTAGAAGTATTGCAGTATCTGTACTGTGAGTACTACATTATCTGAACTATAAGTACTACAGTATCTTTACTGCAAGTACTACAGTATTTGAACTATAAGTATCACAGTGTCTGAACTATGAGTACTACGGTATCGGAACTATAACTACTACAGTATCTGAAGTATGAGTACTACAGTATCTTAACTTTGAGTACTACAGTATCTGAACTATTAGTACAACAGTATCTAAACTATAAGTACTACAATATCTGAACTGTAAGTACTACAATATTTGAACTATGTGTACTACAGTATCTGAACTTTAAGTACTACAGTATCTGAGCTATGAGTACTACAGTATCTGAGCTATAAGTACTACAGTATCTGAACTATGAGTACTACTTTATCTGAACGTTGAGTACTACTGTATCTTGACTGTGAGCACCACAGTATCTGAACTATGAGGACTACAGTATCTGAATTGTGAATACTACAGTATCTGAACTATGAGTACTACAGTATCTGAAGTATAAATACTACAGTATCTGAAGTATGAGTACTACAGTATCTGAACTGTGAATACTACAGTATCTGACCTATGAGTACTACAGTATCTGAACTTTGAGTACTCCAGTATCTGAAGTGTGAGTACTGCAGTATCTTAACTATAACTACTACAGTATCTGATCTGTAAGTACTACAGTATCTGAACTATGAGTACTACAGTATCTGAATTATAAGTACTCCGGTATCTGAGCTATAAGTACTACAGTATCTGACCTTTGAGTACTACTTTGTATGAACTGTGAGTACTACAGTATCTGAATTGTAAGTACTACAGTATCTGAACTGTGAGTACTACAGTATATGAACTATAAGTACTACAGTATCTGAACTTTGAGTACTACAGTATCTGAAGTGTGAATACTGCAGTGTCTGAAGTGTGACTACTACAGTATCTTACCTGTGAGTACTACTTCATCTGAACTGTGGGTACGACTGTATCTGAACTTTGAGGACTACAGTATCTGAACTATGAGTAGTACAGTATCTGAACTGTGAGTACTACAGTATCTGAAGTAGGGCTGCACGATTAATCGATTTTAAATCGAAATCGGATTTTTTAATTAGGACGATTTTTAAAAAGGGAAATCGTAAAATCGATTTCATCTCTCTCGTGCCTGCGGGCCGTGCGCTTGCGGGCTCCCGTAGGCTCCTCCTACTATCAGTGACAGCGGTCTGTCACAGAACTCCGTGCCATGGCCGGACTTTAAATGTGTTCATGAGCCCGCAGTACTTATAGCACTGTAAGCCGTGGCTTCACGCACGGATCCCGCAACTGAAATAGAACTGCATGCGGATCACTCATCTTCCGTTGTCCCGGATCCGTACCGTACTGTCTTCTTCCGATCCGGGTCCGGGTCTCGGGGTCATCAGCCTCAGCAGAGGAGCCCACACAGCCCTGTGCCCACACACATCCACCCGCTCCAGGATAGAATCCCTCCAGCATGTCCTGGGTCAGTCTATTCCACGCACGGATCCCTCAGTTTAAACAGAACCGCATGTGGATCACTTATATTAACCTGGTCCACGCACGCACGCACGACTGATGCCTGTCACTGACTTACATTGGTATCACTTCTGTGGGCCCAGATACCCAGGAAAAAATAAATAAATAAATAAAATTAAAAAAAAAAAAAAAACAACAACAACAACACACACACACACACACACACACACACACACATATATATATATATATATATATATATATATATATATATATATATATATATATTTTTTTTTTTTTTTTAAATTAAATAATTAATTTAGTCCTCTTACTTGCTAAATTTTTCATTCACAAATGTAAGTTCTGTAACACAAAACCAAATATTATTTATTTTTTGAAAGATGTTGAACTTTATTTAAAGCTGTTAGATAAATCTGGAAACAAAAAGGCTATAAAACCATAAGTATTTGCTCTGATTTGGACATTGTATTATAGTGTATTCCCCCTGGCAAACTTATGTTATTTTCTTGTTGTATACATTGTTTGTATACTCTGCTTCATTCAATAAAGATTTAATTAAGAAAAAATAAACTTCTGGGGGTTCATCACGTGATACCATCACAGATTTGAGGTCAGAGCAGTGCCTTGCATTGTGGGCTGCTCACGAAAACAACATGCTGACTTCTGTTGTCTTTTGTAGTTTTACCCAAAAATCAAAATCGAAAATCGAGTTTTTAGAGGAAAAAATCGGGATTTTTTTTTTTTGCCAAAATCGTGCAGCCCTAATCTGAAGTATGAGTACTACAGTATCTGAACTGTGAGTACTACAGTATCTGAATTCTGAGTACTACAGTATCTGAAGTATGAGTACTACAGTATCTGAACCTTGAGTACTACAGTATCTTACCTTCGAGTACTATAATATCTGAACTATAAGTACCACAGTATTTGAACTATAGGTACTACGGTATCTGAACTATGATTCCTACAGTATCTGAGCTATAAGTACTACAGTATCTGAACTATGAGTACTACAGTATCTGAACTGTGAGTACTACAGTATCTGAACTGTGAGTATTACAGTATCTGAATTATGAGTACTACAGTATCTGAACTGTGAATACTACAGTATCTGAACTGTGAGTACTACAGTATCTGAAGTGTGAGTACTACAGTATCTGAACTATAAGTATTACAGTATCTGAATTATGAGTACTACAGTATCTGAACTGTGAATACTACAGTATCTGAGCTATCAGTACTACAGTATCTGAACTATAAGTACTACAGTATCTTTACTGCGAGTACTACAGTATCTGAACTGTGAGTACTACAGTATCTGAACTATAAGTATCACAGTGTCTGAACTATGAGTACTACGGTATCTGAACTATAACTACTACAGTATCTGAAGTATGAGTACTACAGTATCTTAACTTTGAGTACTACAGTATCTGAACTATTAGTACTACAGTATCTAAACTATAAGTACTACAATATCTGAACTGTGAGTACTACAGTATCTGAACTATGAATACTACAGTATCTGAAGTGTGAGTACTACAGTATCTGAGCTATAAGTACTGCAGTATCTGAACTATGAGTACTACTTTATCTGAACATTGAGTACTACTGTATCTTAACTGTGAGTACCACAGTATCTGAACTATGAGGACTACAGTATCTGAAGTATAAGTACTACAGTATCTGAAGTATGAGTACTACAGTATCTTACCTGCAAGTACTACAGTATCTGAACTGTGAGTACTACAGTATATGAACTATAAGTACTACAGTATCTGAACTTTGAGTACTACAGTATCTGAAGTGTGAATACTACAGTATCTTACCTGTGAGTACTACTTCATCTGAACTTTGAGTACTACTGTATCTGAACATTGAGTACTACAGTATCTGAACTTTGAGGACTACAGTGTCTGAACTGTGAGTACTACAGTATCTGAACTGTGAGTACTACAGTATCTGAACTATAAGTATCACAGTGTCTGAACTATGAGCACTACAGTATCTGAACTATAACTACTACAGTATCTGAAGTATGAGTACTACAGTATCTGAACTATTAGTACTACAGCATCTAAACTATAAGTACTACAGTATATGAACTGTAAGTACTACAGTATTTGAACTATGTGTGCTACAGTATCTGAACTTTAAGTACTACAGTATCTGAACTATGAGTACTACAGTATCTGAGCTATAAGTACTACAGTATCTGAACTATGAGTACTACTTTATCTGAACATTGAGTACTACTGTATCTTAACTGTGAGTACCACAGTATCTGAACTATGAAGACTACAGTATCTGAATTGTGAGCACTACAGTATCTGAACTATGAGTACTACAGTATCTGAAGTATAAGTACTACAGTATCTGAAGTATGAGTACTACAGTATCTGAACTGTGAATACTACAGTAACTGAACTATAAGTACTACAGTATCTGAACTTTGAGTACTACAGTATCTGAAGTGTGAATATTACAGTGTCTTACCTGTGAGTACTACAGTATCTGAAGTGTGAGTACTGCAGTATTTTACCTGTGAGTACTACAGTATCTGAAGTATGAGTACTACAGTATCTGAACTGTGAGTACTACAGTATCTGAACTATGAGTACTACAATATCTAAGCTATAAGTACTACAGTGTCTGAACTATGTTTAGTGTCTGTAAAGGTCAAAGTTCAAGTGTTTGTAAAGGTCAATCCTCAAATGCTTTCATGTTTGAGTGAAGGTGAAGTTTTCAGCTGATGACAGTGAAGTGTATGTATGTATTTATTTA
Source organism: Sphaeramia orbicularis (assembly GCF_902148855.1). Lineage (NCBI taxonomy): Eukaryota > Metazoa > Chordata > Actinopteri > Kurtiformes > Apogonidae > Sphaeramia > Sphaeramia orbicularis. Next base: position 6,382,825 of record NC_043978.1, on the reverse strand, counting down.
TGGATGGATTTAATAAACTGGATTTGGACAGGAAAACCACTTGACCCATCAGAACCAACTGACCCAATAGGACCACCTGACCCATCAGAACCAACTGACCCAATAGGACCACCTGACCCATCAGAACCAACTGACCTAATAGGACCACCAGAACCACCAGACCCAATAGGACCACCTGACCCAATAGGACCACCTGACCTATCAGAACCACCTGACCCATCAGAACCACCGGACCCAGCAGGACCACCAGGCCCATCAGAACCAGCTGTTCTGTCTCAGATGTAAAATGGGCGGAACCCTCCTTCTGTGATTTGACAGGAGCTCAGGTGACCTCCCCTTCTACCTGTCTGTCTGTCTTCCTCAGTATCAGACCTGTCCGTCCGTCTGTCCTCACCTCTGACCACGCCCACCATCCTCCCTCCTACCGGCTCAGTGGAGACAGCTCAGCCAATCAGAACCATGGCCATCATCGTAGAGGGAGGGGGGAGGGAGGGGGGAGAAGAGGCAGAGGATCATGGGAAGGAGGGAAAAGAAGAGGAAGAAGATGAAGGACGACTGGAAGAAGTGGAGGAGGCAGAGGAGCAGGAGGAGGTGAGGAGAACCTGAGAACGGGGTTAAGAAGGAGAACAAGGTTAACGGGGGTTAACAGGGTTAACGAGGTTAATGAGGTTAACAGGGTTCACTAACCCTGTGTTAACCCTTTACCTTTTAACCCTTTACCCACTGTTAACCCTTTAACTGCAGTTAACCCTTTACCCACTGTTAACCCTTTAACTGCAGTTAATCCTTTAACTGCAGTTAACCCTTTAGCTGTTAACCCTTTACCTGTTAACCCTTTAACTGCAGTTAACCCTTTACCTGTTAACCCTTTAACTGCAGTTAACCCTTTTCCCTTTTAACCCTTTTCCCTGTCTTTTGTCTTCAGCTGGTCCATCCTGCTGCCGTTTTCACTCTCAGCTGTCGTAGCCGCAGCAGCTCCGTGACCTCCTGGGACAGTCTCCATGGAAACGCCCCGCTGACCTCCTCCTCCTCCTGTGAGGTGGGCTCCAGGCGCTACAGCGCCCCCCTGGGTCAGGAGGAGATGCAGCAGGAGCTGGTGGTCCAAGCCATCCGTGTGAAGAAGAAGAAGAAGAGGAGACGCCAAGGTGAGAGTAACCTGTAACTGTAAAAGTTACTGTAACTGTAAGAGTGACTGTAACTGGTGGTCCAAGCCATCTGAGTGAAGAAGAAGAAGAGGAGACGCCAAGGTGAGAGTAACCTGTAACTGGAACTCTAACTGGAACTGGAATTGTAAGTGTTACTGTAACTGTAAGAGTTACTGAAACTGTAACTGTTACTTGGACCAGACCTCAACCAAACCTCAACCCGACCTTGACCCGGCCTAACCCTGACCTGGACCCGACCTCAACCCGATCTCAACCCATTCTAAACCTGACCTGAACCCAACCTAAACCTGACCTGAACCCGACCTTGGCCCAACCTGGAGCTGACCTTAACCCGACCTGAACCTGACCTGGGCCCGACCTGGACCCGACCTGAATCCAACCTGGACCCGATCTCGACCCGGCCTAAACCCAACCTGGGCCCAACCTTGACCCAGCCTAAACACAACCTGGACCCGACATAAACCCGACCTGAGCCCAAACCTTGACCTGGCCTAAACCCAACCTGGACCCGACCTGAACCTGACCTCAGCCCAACCTGGACCTGACCTGAACCCGACCTAAACCCGACTCTAACCCAACCTGGACCTGACCTAAACCCAACCTAAACCCGACCTGGACCCGACCTAAACCTGACCTGAACCTGACCTAAACCTGACCTGAACCCGACCTAAACCCAACCTGGACCCGACCTAAACCTGACCTGAACCTGACCTAAACCTGACCTGAACCTGACCTAAACCCAACCTGGACCTGACCTAAACCTGACCTGAACCCGACCTAAACCCAACCTGAACCCAACCTGGACCCGACCTAAACCTGACCTGAACCCGACCTAAACCCAACCTAAACCCAACCTAAACCCAACCTGAACCCAATCTGGACCCAACCTGAACCTGACCTGAACCCGACCTAAACCTGACCTAAACTTGACCTGGACTTTCACACACCGACTGTCGAATGGTAAAACTCAGTGTTTGTTGAAGAACCTTCATGAAAAACCACCTGTAAACTGGATATGAGTGTAACTGAAGGAAAAAGTAACTGTAACTGAAGGGAAAAGTAACTGTAGCTGAAGGCACAAGTAACTGTAACTGAAAGCACAAGTAACTGTAACTGAAGGCAAAAGTAACTGTAACTGAAGGGAAAAGTAACTTTAACTGAAGACAAAAGTAACTAACTGAAGGCAAAAGTAACTGTAACTGAAGGGGAAAGTAACTGTAATCTGGACTGACACTGTGTGGTAATGACACTGTAGTCCACCAGTCTGTCCAATTGATCCAACACACTGAAATAATCACTGAAGTATTCACTGAAATACACCCGTCTACCCCTGTGTCCCCCCTGTCCTCTATGTCCCCCCTGTATCCTGTATGTCCCCCCTGTGTCTCCGTGTCCTGTCTGTCCCCCTGTGTCCCCCGTGTCCTGTATGTCCCCCCCCGTGTCCCCCTGTGTCCATTTGCAGACAGTGGACAGTGTCTCTGTGGGACCAGTGGACAGTGTCTCTGTGGGACCAGCTGTCCAGAGTCCCCGTTGGCGTTGGACGGCAGCTGTAGTGACGGTGGAAGTGGAACTCCACTGAGCGACCAGACCTCCTTGGTGGGTCTGGACCTTCAGAACCAGAACCAGGACCAGGAGCCCACAACCCCTGACCCAGGACTACAGAACCACCATGAGAGGACATCCTCTGCTCAGTCTGGGTGAAACATCTGCTCTGGAACCCTAACCCTAACCCTAACATCTGCTCAGCACCACTCACCCTCTTCTTCTGTTCTGTCATTTCTTGCTCTTCTTTTTCATCTTTTATTCTTTTTTCAGTCTTCAACCTGTTTTTCATGTTTTTTTCCATTTTTTTCCACCAGTTTTTTTCCCTTTTTTTTTTTTTTCCTTTTTATCTAGTTTTTTCAGTTATTTTTTTTTCCTTTTTTCCACAGTTTTTTCCTGTTTTTTTCTTGTTTCTTTCCTGTATTTTCCTGTTTTTTTTCTTGTTTCTTTCCTGTTTTTTCCTGTTTGGTTCCTTCATTCGTCCTGCTTTTGTCCTCTTTCATCTTTTGCTTTTTAGTCTATTCTCTCATCTACCACTAGGTGGTGCACTGCACACTTTAATGGCTCCAGTTCAGTTTAGGGAATTTTTACAATTTTCAAAATTTGACATTAATGAAAGTTAAGACTTCCCCCGTGTCCCAGTTGTCCCCCATGTCCCCTGTGTCCCCCATGCCCCCCATGTCCCCGTGTTCCCTGTATCCCCCATGCCCCCCGTGTCAGTTGGATCAGGTGGACAGTTCAGACTTGTGCAGAATACAGTTGGTCTTGGTTTGACTCTCATTCAGTTGAATCTACTTTACCTTCAGTGACCGTGAATGTCAAATTCAACTTTCATTCATGCCTACGGTATCGGTGAGTCAAGTGGGCGGGGCTATTATTAAGCACCGCCTACTTTTTTTCCCACTTGTTCTTTAAATTTGTCCATTTCTGTCTGTCTCACTGTGTCTTCTTTCCCAGCAGCCCCTTCCCCCCAGACTCCCTGCTGATCCCAGGTCCAGGGGTCCCGTCAGACCTGGGTCAGAGGTCCGATCTGGAGGCGGACACGGCTCCTCCCACCCCTGACGTGGATGGGCTGCTTGGATGCACCTTCTCCTACATGTGCAACGCGGAGGAGGACCAAGGGGCGGAGCCAGAGCCGCATCCAATGGAGGAGCAGGAGGACGAGTTCCTGAGCCCTCTGATCGGACTGGACGATGAAGACGAGGAGGACGAAGACGAAGAGGCCAGTCCAGCCGTCTGAGTGGGTGTCACATGACCCAACCACACCACAGTGTTTGTTGTTGACGCTACGTTTGTGCGTGTGTTTAGGGCGGAGACGTGGTCCCACCCACCGGTCCGTCTGAGCAGATGTTCTACTCCACCGTGTCCATGTTGGACAGACAGCCCAGTATGTCCAGCGATGAGGACGGGGACATTTACCACCACAGTCTGCCCCTCGCTGGCCACGGGGGAGATGTCCGCAATGCTCCAGCCAATCAGGAGAAGGCAGCAGACGGACGCACAGATGAGGACGTTCAGGAAAGAGACAGACAGCGAGCTGACCAGGTGGGACGGACATGTTCCACAACAAGTGTCCCTAACCCCAACCCTTTAAGGGTTACCTTAACTCTAACTGGGATGGACATGTTAGGGTTAGGGTTCCTCTCATAAACCAGCCTCCATTGTCCAGTTGGCAGGACGTTCCACATCCTGGTGGTTCCGTTCCAAACACTGTTCTACCTGGTTAGGGTTTAACCATAGGGTTAACCCTTAGAACCCTAACCCTCAGAACCCTCACCCTTAAAACCCAAACCCCCAGAACCCTCACCCTCGGAACCCTCACCCTTAGAACCCAAACCCCCAGAACCTTCACCCTTAGAACCCAAACCATCAGAACCCTAACCCTCAGAACCCTCACCCTCAGAACCCTAACCCTCACAACCCTCACCCACAGAACCCTCACCCTCAGAACCCTCACCCTCAGAACCCTAACTCTCAGAACCCTCACCCTCAGAACCCTCACCCTCAGAACCCTCACCCTCAGAACCCAAGCCCCCAGAACCCTAAACCTCAGAACCCTCACCCTTAGAACCCAAACCCCCAGAACCCTCACCCTTAGAACCCAAACCATCAAAACCCTAACCCTCAGAACCCAAATCCTCAGAACCCTCACTCTCAGAACCCAAACCTTCAGAACCATAACCCTTAGAACCCAAACCCTCAGAACCCTCACCCTCAGAATCCTAACCCTTAGAACCCAAACCCTCAGAGCCCTCATCCCCGTTCTGGACACTGCTTTAGACTTTACAGGTAAAAACATGGAAGATCATAGAGGAACCAGAACTGTCCTGGTCCAGGGTTAGACTGAGGAACTAGAGCTGTCCTGGTCCAGGGTTAGACTGTGGAACCAGAAGTGTCCTGTTCCAGGGTTAGACTATGGAACCAGAACTGTCCTGGTCCAGGGTTAGACTTTGGAACCAGAACTGTCCTGGTCCAGGGTTCGACTCACATGTTCATACTGGTTCTGTTTTCTACTCCAGTTTGCAGAAAGCTGGATGGGATACTCCGGACCAGGATGTGGAATCCTGAGCCTGCAAGTGACTGACAGGTGGGTGTCCAGGTGATTGACAGGTGGTGTCCATGTGACGGACAGGTGGATGTCCAGGTGATTGACAGGTGGTGTCCAGGTGATTGGCAGGTGTGTCCAGGTGATTGACAGGTGGTGTCCAGGTGATTGACAGGTGGTGTCCAGGTGATTGACACGTGGTGTCCAGGTGACTGACGGGTGACTGACAGGTGACTGACAGGTGGTGTCCAGGTGACTGACAGGTGGGTGTCCAGGTGACGTTCAGGTGATTGACAGATGGGTGCCTCCTGTGTTCCAGGTTCGTTTGGTGTCTGGACTTCAAAGGTGGGCTCTTCTGCAGCCCCTTACCTGAAACCGGACTCAACTGGCAGCGCTTTGAAGACAACGTCCACCAGATGGCGCTGTCCCCATCAGGTGAGCTCAGATCTGTGGTTCGAATGTTCCTTCCAGTGGGAGGTTCTTCTGACGTTCCTCCCAGTGGGAGGTTCCTCTGATGTTCCTTCCAGTAGGAGGTTCTTCATCTGCCTGATGATGTTGGTGTAGGTTTACAGAGGAACCTTTCTGGTTCTGGTTCTTCCTCAGTGTTTCTGTATCATTGTTCTCTGTGCTGCACTGTTTGTAATTAGAACCCACCCCTAACCCCTTTAACCCCACCCCTCTGACCATGTGCATTTGGAAGTACAGGTTCACTGTAGTAGAACCCACCCCTAACCCCGCCCTTAACCCCGCCCCCTCTGACCATGAGCATATGGAAGTACAGGTGCAGTGTGGTAGAACCTGCCCCTAACCCCCCAACCCCACCCCCTCAGAAAAGATTTTTTCCTCTAAAATCTTGATTTTTGATTTGGATTTTTGGGTAAAACTAGTGCTTGGACACTAACTGTTTGCTAACCGTTTGCTAAGCGTTTGCCAAGTGTTTGCTAAGCGTTTGCTAACCATTTGCTAACTGTTTGCTAAGCGTTTGCTGAGCGTTTGCTAACTGTTTGCTAAGCATTTGCTAAGTGTTCGCTAAGCATTTGTTAACTTTTTGCTAACTGTGTGATAAGTATTTGCTAAGCGTTTGCTAACTGTTTGCTAACTGTTTGCTAAGCGTTTGCTAACTGTTTGCTAAGCATTTGCTAACCATTTGCTAACCGTTTGCTAACTGTTTGCTAACTGTTTGCTATCTGTTTGCTAAACATTTGCTAACTGTTTGCTAAGCGTTTGCTAACTGTTTGATAAGCATTTGCTAAGCGTTTGCTAACTGTTTGCTAAGTGTTTGCTGCCTGCTACAGGAAACCTGCTGTGGAAGGTGGAGCAGAAGAGTCTGACGGCCTTCGCTTGTGCTAAAGTCACAGTAAGAGGGAAGAGACACTGGTACAAAGCAGTGGAGCAGAGCGCCTTTGTGGCCCTGAGCGACGACTGCGCCTGGATCATCAGGACCAACGGAGACCTGTACCTGCAGACTGGTGAGGACCAGGGTCCCACCTGGACCAGCACAGACACAATACACCTGCAGACCAGTGAGGACCAGGGTCCCACCTGGACCAGCACAGACACAATACACCTGTAGACCGGTGAGGACCAGGGTCCCACCTGGACCAGCACGGACCCAATACACCTGCAGACCGGTGAGGACCAGGGTCCCACCTGGACCAGCACAGACACATTACACCTGCAGACCGGTGAGGACTAGGGTCCCACCTGGACCAGCACAGACACATTATACCTGCAGACCGGTGAGGACCAGGGTCCCACCTGGACCAGCACAGACACATTATACCTGCAGACAGGTGAGGACCAGGGTCCCACGTGGACCAGCACAGACACACTACACCTGCAGACCAGTGAGGACCAGGGTCCCACCTGGACCAGCACAGACACAATACACCTGCAGACCGGTGAGGACCAGGGTCCCACCTGGACCACCTGTCCACTCACTCACCTGTCCACTCACCTGTCCACTCACACACTTGTCCACTCTCTCACCTGTCCACCCTCTCACCTGTCCACTCACCTGTCCACTCTCACCTGTCCGCTCACCTGTCCACTCTCACCTGTCCACTCACCTGTCCACTCTCACCTGTCCGCTCACCTGTCCACTCTCACCTGTCCACTCACCTGTCCACTCCTTGCTTAGTGTTACTCTGAATCCTTCTGTGTGCATATGGTTGATAGTGGTTGTCATGGTAACCTGTGAGTGTCCTCAGGTGTATGAGTGGATGGAGGTTGTCATGGTAACCTGTGTGTATCCTCAGGTCTGAGCGTGGACCGTCCGTGTGCGCGCTCCGTCAAGGTGGACACGCCCTGTGTGTTCAGTCAGGTGTGTGTGGGAGGAGGGGGCGTGGTCTGGGCTCTGAGCGAACACAAGGCCCTGTTCTACAGAGAAGGAGTGAGCAGCTACTGCAGCCAAGGAGACGGGTGGAAGTACGACACCGTCAGGTACTAATACTACTACTGTAGTACTTCTGTAGTACTGCAGCCAAGGAGACAGGTGGAAGTACGACACCGTCAGGTACTAATACTACTACTGTAGTACTTCTGTAGTACTGCAGCCAAGGAGACAGGTGGAAGTACGACACAGTCAGGTACTAACACTACTACTGTATTACTGCTGTAGTACTGCAGCCAAGGAGACGGGTGGAAGTACGACATAGTCTGGTACTAATACTACTACTGTAGTACTACTACTACTGTAGTACTGCAGCCAAGAGGACGCATGGAAATACAACACCGTCAGGTACTAATACAAGTATTGTAGTACTACTGTACTACTACTGTAGTACTGCAGCCAAGGGGAATAGTGGAAGTACGACACTGTCAGGTACTAATACTACTACTGTACTACTACTACTACTGTAGGACTGCAGCCAAGGAGAAGGGTGGAAGTACGACAGTCAGGTACAAATACTACTACTTTTGTAGTACTACTACTGTAGTACTGCAGCCAAGGGGACGGATAGAAGTATGACACAGTCAGGTACTAATACTACTACTGTAGTACTACTGTAGTACTGCAGCCAAGGGGACAGATGGAAGTACGACACAGTCAGGTACTAATACTACTACTGTAGTACTACTGTAGTACTTCAGCCAAGGAGACGGGTGGAAGTAAGACACTGTCAGGTACTAATACTACTACTGTCGTACTACTCCTACTGTACTATTGCAGTCAAGGGGATGGGTGGAAGTACAACACACGTCAGGTACTAATACTACTACTGTAGTACTACTGTAGTACTGCAGCCAAGGAGACGGGTTGAAGTACGACGCAGTCAGGTACTACTACTACTACTGTAGTACTACTGTAGTACTGCAGCCAAGGAGACGGGTGGAAGTACGACACAGTCAGCTACTAATACTACTACTGTAGTACTACTGCACTACTACTGTAGTACTGCAGCCAAGGAGACAGGTGGAAGTACGACACAGTCAGATACTAACACTACTACTGAATTACTGCTGTAGTACTGCAGCCAAGGAGACGGGTGGAAGTACAATACAGTCAGATACTAATACTACTACTGTTGTAGTACTACTACTGTAGTACTGCAGCCAAGGGGACAGATAGAAGTATGACACAGTCAGGTACTAATACTACTACTGTAGTACTACTGCACTACTACTGTAGTACTACAGCCAAGGGGACGGATGGAAGTACAACACAGTCAGATACTAATACTACTACTGTAGTACTACTGTAGTACTGCAGCCAAGGGGACAGATGGAAGTATGACACAGTCAGGTACTAATACTACTACTGTAGTACTACTGTAGTACTTCAGCCAAGGGGATGGATGGAAGTACGACACAGTCAGGCACTAATACTACTACTGTAGTACTACTGCACTACTACTGTAGTACTGCAGCCAAGGGGACACATGGAAGTACGACTCAGTCAGGTACAAATACTACGACTGTAGTACTACTGCACTACTACTGCAGGACTACTGCAGTACTACTGCTACTGTAGTACGACTGCAATACTAGTACTACTGCACTACTACTGTAGTGCTGCAGTCAAGGGGACGGATGGAAGTACGCCAGAGTCAGGTACAAATACTACTACTATCGTACTATTACTACTACTGTAGTACTGAAGCCAAGGGGACTGATGGAAGTATGACACAGTCAGGTACTAGTAGTACTACTGTAGTACTACTGTAGTACTGCAGACAAGGGGACAGATGGAAGTACAACACAGTCAGGTACTAATACTACTACTGTATTACTGCTGTAGTACTGCAGCCAAGGAGACGCATGGAAGTATGACACCATCAGGTACTAATACAACTATTGTAGTACTACTGCACTACTACTGTAGTACTGCAGATAAGGGGACGGATGGAAGTACAACAGTCAGGTACAAATAGTACTACTGTAGTACTACTGCACTACTATTGTAGGACTACTGCAGAACTACTGCTACTGCAGTACTACTGCAATACTACCGTAGTACTGAATCCAAGGGGACAGATGGAAGTACGATACAGTCTGGTACAAATACTACTACTGTAGTACTACTGCAGTACTACTGTAGGACTACTGCAATACTACTGCTACTGGAGGTTTACTGCAATACTGCTGCTACGGTCAGACGACTACTACTGTAGTACTACTGCAATACTACTACTGATACTGTAGCACTACAGCAATACTACTACTAATGTAGGACTACCTCTACTTCGACTGTAGTACTACAGCAATACTACTGCTACTGTAGGACTACTGCAATACTACTGCTACTGCAGGACTAACACTACTATTGTAGCACTACTGCAATACTACCACTGTAGGACTACTACTGCTGTAATACTACTGCTATTGTAGAACTACTATTACTGTGGTACTACTGCAATACTACTGCTACTGTAGGACTACTGCTACCACTACTGTAGTACTACTGCAACACTACCACTGCCACTTTAGGACTACTACCACTACTACTGTAGTACTACTGCAATACTACTATTGCTACTGTAGGACTACTAGTACTACTACTGTTGTAGTACTACTGCAATACTACTACTGCTGTCGGACTACTATTACTACCATAGTACTATTGTAATACTACTACTGATACTGTAGTATTACTATTACTACTGCTATTACTACTACTACTACTACTACTACTCTGTGACTACTGCAATACTACTACTGCTGTAAGACTACTACTACTCCTATTACTACTACTGTAGTACTGGAGCAAAACTACTTCTGCTCTATTATTACTACTACTTCTACTATTACACAAGAGAGTAGGTTTAATTCTGACATTGGTGAGGAGACGAAACTGGTCCAAGGCAGCACTCCTGAAAGTTGATGTTTTTTTGCATTTGCGATCATAATTTCACGTCATGTAGAGCTGATCAAACAAGCAAACAGTCATAGTCAGTCAGTTCTAGCCATTTTGGTACCCTAGGCGAGATATGAATTTGGTGCCTCCCCTCCCCCTTAAAAAACACACACATGCACACAAACACACACACACACACACACATACATATGGGGGGGCACACGAAGAGGAGATACATGAAGCATGAAATGAAAGGAGATGCACAAAGCAGCCAGCAGTAAACCACAGAAACATATAGAAACCAGCCAACCAGCAGTAAACCATATAGAAACATTTTTAAACCATATAGAAACATTTATAAATCAGCCAACCAGCAGTAAACCTTATAGAAACATATATAAACCAGATAGAAACACATATAAACCACATAGAAACATATATAAACATTTCTAAACCAGTTCAGCAGCAGTAACCCAGACACCTTAGCAGATATCTCATATCTTAATCATCTACAGTTCCATTATTAGCCAACTTTGCTTCATTTCAGTTCAGCTAGCGGTTGCTAGCAACATACAACGTTTTTTAACATTATAAAAGGTTGCGTACCTCTATAATTGGATTATTTTTCTGCTTCCTCTTCTAAACTGTGGTGTTAAGGGCTTGGAAGGCCTTTTCATGGTGATAAACTCTCCAACCTTTACCTGGATGCTTAGTTCAACACCTGTCTGACACTGTCATTCAGCTCCACTCTGTCTCTGTCACTCACACACAGTACCGGTCTGGGAGAGCTCACCTGAGAAATTACATGGGGGGGTTGTTTTGTTTTGTTTTTTTTCTCTCATTTCTTTATTTTTAAGACAATTAATGAGAAATTCTCATGTTATCAGTTATCAGCCTATGCCACGAACTGGCCCTGCAGCATGGACATGCATACGCACACACACATGCAGGCAAACAGACAGATGTACAAATGTTAATGTAAATGACACCTCTGATATAGATGAGTTTCAATGTTTACTAACAACAGTGATGTGCGTGCAACTCGGAGGCAAAAACACGAGTACCAGCTACCAGCCGGCTCACATCAGCCGTGTACATCTCCAGGCTCTCCCCCGGAACTCGTGAACGAACCGATATGTTAGCTCTAAAACAATCCGTTACCTGTCCCTGTCCAAAAGCCGATCCCATCTTCTCTTTCACGGCCACATAATTTGACTTGACCGCATCGGAAAGGCTGTCCCATAGTAGAAAAGCAGACTTGCATAGATGGGTGGGGAGTATTCTCACCAACTCCCCGCTGAACTCACCGGTGTCGCCCTCCGTAGCTCTGCCACTTCCAGCTGCCTCATCCATCTGAGGAACTCTGGCTGCCATTGCCGGCTAAGGGAGCAGGTAGATCCACTCACTCTCTCTCTATAGGGTGATAGTCCAGGGGAAGCCCTCCTGGTAGGTTTAAAGGGGTCTTCATCACCATACCACATGATGACAATTCTTTTTTTCCACGCCGCTAAATGCAACAGGCCAATTATACTGAGATGCTACGCTAACTGTGGTAATAACTATAAACAGCGGTCGGCAGAACAGAACCACCGCTGCCACCAATGGAACCAAGCATCTTTATGCCTAACTTATACTTGGTGGACAGGTGGACTAACGGTGAGTCATTTGACAGAAGAACCGCTGTTGCATTCAGCGTAGTTGTGAACAGTGGCGCTGTTGGATTATATACAAGTAGGATGCTGTTACGGAATGTTTGATGACTTATTAAGAGACAGACAGACCAACGATCCTGCAAGCACATTTTGTTCACGGTGTTGTGTGAAAACTTCCTTTGGTAGATTACCCTCAGTATTTTCCGTCATTTAAAAAAAAAATCCATCAATGACGGAATTTTTTCACTTAACGCGACCTCTGTATGGTAGATCTCAAGTACTTACCAGATATGAAGTGTACACTGCACAGACGAGCATTCTTAATTTCCTCCTCAGACCAGTTCTCGCATCTTAATGCCTGCAACCATAACTTTCGCCGATTTTTGTGGAAGGGATGTTTACCAGCAGGAATTCTATAGAAGATTAAATCTTTCTGTGTGCTCTTTCTATTCTGACAACAGCAAGACAACGGCATTATTCACACTGGCAGTCAACTGTTTTGCTATGAACTCCGCGTGCCTTCTGCCTCCAAGGTGCGCCCGCAGCATACATCATACGTAACATGAAACTGATCTATTGAAATCCATCTAGCTGACGTGACCCAGGCAGAACAAATGCAGACATGCTGACAACTCACGCTAAGCGGTTGGAGATACGAACTGCCTCCTGTCGGGTCCAACTTTTTTTTTCCTGTCCTGTCCAATGAGCGGGTAACTGTAGCTTTTACAAGTAGATGGAGTAACAGCGGGGACAGCCAATCACATGAATGATAGCAAAACCGCAGAGCCAATCAGAGAGTGACAATTAGGTTAGAGGCGGGACTTCTAGCAGGGACCAACTATTAACCAGTTGTGTGCCGTAATCATTGACTAAATACTACGGACAGCGGTTGTATTGGTAGGGACAACACAGTAGTGGCTGGATATTGGTAGGGACGTGTCCCTACGCAGTTCTACGCCCATGCTACTACAACTACTACTACTGTGGTACTACTGCAATACTACTATTGCTGTATGACTACTACTACTACTACTACTATTACTATTACTACTACTTTAGTACTACTGCAATACTACTACTGCTGTAGGACTACTACTGCTACTGCTGTAGTACTACTGGAACACTGCTACTATTGTAGTACTACTACTACTACTGTAATAATACTGCAATACTACTACTACTGTAGTACTACTACAATACTACTGCTACTACTGTAGTACTACTGGCATCCTACTACTATTTTAATACTACTGTAATACTACTACTGCTACTTCTTTTACTACTGTAGTATGACTGCAATACTACTACTACTACTACTCTAATAGTAGTACTACTACTACTTTTCAGCACTACTGCAATACCACAACTACTACTGTAGTACTACCGCAATACTACTACTACTATAGTACTACTACAATACTACTACTACTACTACTAGTACTACTTCTACTTCTACTGCTACTACTGTAGTTCTACTGGAATACTACTGCTGTTGGAATACTACTGCTACTCCAGTACTACTGTAATGATACACTGATAAACTGAAGTAAAAATACTCTAAAACAGTGTGTCCAATGGGGGAATGATGGGAGTATAGTACTGTTGAAGTATTGTTATGACTGCAGTAGGACAGGTACTTCCTGTTTGTTTGTTTGTTTATCTTTGTTCTTTGTTTGTTTATCTTTGTTGTTTTTTTGTTTGTTTATCTTTGGTGTTTGTTTATCTTGTTTGTTTGTTTGTTTGTGTCTCAGTGAGGCCCAGGGGTTGGAGCTGATGTGCGTTGCCCTTGGTTACGGCGGTACAGCCTGGGCTCTGGACGCCAGCGGCAGCCTGTGGTTTCGAACTGGGATCTGTGGATCCAGACCCCAGGGGGACGACGACCACTGGTGGCAGGTAAGAGGACCAGGTGGACCAGGGGACCAGGTTAATATCAATGGGAAACATCCCAACAGTTATAGATTAGGATGAATCCAACACTGTCAAACAAATACTACAAATACAAATACTACACATACAAATTCTACAAATACAAATGATACAAATACAAATAATTCAAATACAAATACTAATAATTAGGGATGGGAATCCAGAACGTCCCAGTAGCTCGATTCCTTGGAATCGTTTACCTACCGGCTTAATGATTCTGCTTATCAATTCCACCTTCTTTGCACATGCGCAATGACGTCATGCGTATGCTCCATTATTTTGGTCAGAACGTAGCCAACATGGCGTTGAGGCAGAAACGGTCTAAAAAGACGACAGCAGGTCCAAACGGACGACACCAGGTCCAAACGGACGACACCAGGTCCAAATGGACGACACCAGGTCCAAATGGACGACACCAGGTCCAAAAGGATGACAGCAGGTCTAAACGGATGACACCAGGTCTAAACGTACGACAGCAGGTCCAAACGGATGACAGAAGGTCCAAACAGACAACACCAGGTCCAAATGGACAACACCAGGTCCAAAAGGACAACACCAGGTCTAAACAGACGATACCAGGTCCAAACAGATGACACCAGGTCCACTGGAACACTGTCAAAGCTTCCATTTGTTCTAAAGAGTGGAATCCCTCCAAAATGTTGAAACATTTGTCCACAGCATGTGATTCATTTACAGGAATGTCCCATATTTGATTCGCTACTCAGTGACGCTTGTGAATGTAGCAACAGAGTGAACACCAGGCCGTCATCCGGGCCCAGTTCCAGTTCTGGTACAGGCAACAAATGTTGTACCCCCTCAAATACAAGTTTCCAAAGGTAGGGGAAAGGAAATAAGGTGCACAGCAACGGGAGACAGGCCGAGTCGAACTGGTTCCACGTAGTGGAAATGTGGCAATAGAGAAATTAGTAGAATCTGTAGTTTCACTTTCACTGCATGCCGCCCCCCCCCCCAAACTGGGCCTGGCGTCATCTGTTCTTTTTTTTTTTTTTTTCTATTTTATTTCACTTTTACAAAAAAGAAATTCCTTTACATTTGGAAAATTACCTTTTTCAATACGGATGTTTCCATATCAAAGATATACCTCCACATACTCATGTAACCTGCCAACAAGCATGTAAAATATTATATAGAAATAAAAAAATAAATAAAATAAAAAAAATAAAAACAACAAAAATCACAAACTTTGTAGCATTGAACTAAGGTGTAAAAACAAAATCAATTTCCTTCAATTGGTCTCTCACCAAGGTGCATATAAAATGTTGGTAGGTACTAATGCGTACTGAAAAGTAGCCTACATGACCAACAGTAAAATTACTTCCCCTATACAAAATCTGATCTATGTTGTCTTACATAATGTAGCCATCCTTCCCATATATCTCTGAACTTACCGACTTCCAACCTAACATATGCAGTAACTTTCTCCATTACATAAATATTGAGCATAACATCCTCCCATTCCTGTATGTTTGGCACCAGACTCGTTCCCCATCTCCTGGTGATTGCCTTTTTACTGGCCAGCAGCATTATTCTAGTCAGTTTGTAATCATCCCTTCTCAAGAGATTTACAGAATCAATGTTTCCAAGTACAAAATTTCAAATATTAAGGGGGTTTCAATACCTGTTCCTTCATCTATAACCTTTTTTATTTCCCTCCAATATTCCTTTATTAGGGGGCACCCCCAAAAGATGTGAAAGTGATCCACTTTTGGAACACCACAAGACCTCCAACATTTGGTATCTGCATACTTTCTCTGTGCAGGAGTCAAGAAAAACCTAATTATGTTCTTCCATCCATACTCCCTCCAAAAGAGAGAGTAGTTTTTCACTGGTTTGCACATATATGCTCCCAATCCTCTCTTAGCACACCATTGGCTTCCTTTTCCCATCTTTCTCTCACATATCCTGTGGTGCTCACTTTTAGATCCTCCAGTGCTGTGTACACTTTTGAGATAATTTTACAACTCAGCTCTGATTTGTAGGCATCTTGTGCAATTTTCAGAATACCCGATTGAGATACCTCCACACTCATCTTTTCCATTTCTTGTATTAAGTAATGCCTTAGTTGTAGGTATCTGTGAAAATCTTGGTTATTAAGCCCATACATGTCCTTTATTTGTTGAAATGTCATCATATTATCTTTTTTAATTATCTCCCAGTGCATTTTTGGGCCATTTTCCCAGAATTTAAATGTTGCATTGAATTTATTTGGGGTGAAATCTGTATCGTACGCAATCCCTCTCAAAAATCTAAACTGATCTATTAAGTTATACTTTTTCATAATTTCAGACCAGATCCTTAGAGACACCCGCAACCATGGCTTAATACTGTGTTGACAATCTGTCTGCAATTTAATATCACACATTAAAGCTTGTATTGGTGGAACCATTTCCCCTTCTATATCTTTCCATTTTGCCACGTACTTTGGATCACATAAATTCAGTAAGACCTTCAACTGTGCTGCTTGATAATAACTCTTCAGGCAAGGTAAAGATATGCCCCCTTACTTTTAGGCAGCTGTAAAGTTCTGTATTTAACACGTGGCCTTGCTCCTTGCCATATAAATCTAGAGATACTCTTATCCCATTCTCTAAAATCTTTCTCTGTTATCTCTATCGGAAGGTTCTGAAATATATACAACAACCTGGGCAAAATGTTCATCTTAATTACCTCCACTCCTGATGTCAAACTTAGATATGGTATCAAGTTCCATTTAGAGAGGTCTGTTTTTATGTTAGATATTAAGTGATCATAATTGGCTGCCTTCAAATTTCCAAGGTCTTTAGTCAGATCAATTCCCAGGTACTTCATTGATTGCTGGTCCCAGTTAATCCTATAGTTTTGTTTTATAGTTTGGCTTGGCTCATAACTGAAAGCGATTACTTGGGTTTTTTGGACATTAATTTTGTATCCTGATAACACGCCAAACTCTGTCAAAATTGCCATGAAGATTGGTAATGTTGAATTAGGGTTTTCCAGATAGATCAGGACATCATCGGCAAATAGTGCTAATTTCTGTTCAACTCCGGCCTGAACAATACCTTTAATACTACTACACTGTTTAATCCACTGATTTAGCGGCTCCAGGAAGATTGCAAAGAGAAGTGGACTGGCTGAACATCCTTGACAGCACCCTCGTTCTAATTTGATTGCCTTTGATAGACTGCCATTGACCTTGATCCTAGCTGTAGGATTTGTGTACAGAGCTTGCACCATCTTAATGAAGTCTCATGAAAATTAAACTTCTGCATAACTCCAAACAAAAAATCCCACCGAACAGAATCAAAAGCTTTTTCTGCATCTATTCCCAAAATCGCAGCCTCCAGTTTCCTCTCTTTGATATGTTGCATGACATGAAGAGTCCGGCAGATGTTATCATGAGTTTTCCTATTCTGTATGAATCCGGTTTGATCTAGATTAATCAATTCTGGAAGAATTTTCTCCATTCTTCAGGCTAAAATTGCTGTAAAGAGTCTGTAATCCACATTGAGCACACTAATTGGTCTGTAACTAGAGCAAATTGTTCCATCCTTACCCTCCTTTCCAATCACAGAGATTATTGCCTCTTTCCAAGAATCTGGAATCCCCCCCCTCTCAAAATCCAATTAAAATTTTTATACAGTAATGGGATTAAGGTTTTCCTATATGTCTTGTACCATTCCGAGCTAAATCCGTCAGCTCCTGGGCTTTTATTATTTTTTAGCCCGGAAATTGCTGAATTTATTTTTTCTGTTGTTATTTCTGCTATTAAATTTTTGTTCTGGTCCTCTGTTAATTGAGGCAGTGTTAACTTGCCCAGGAATCTGTCTGTTTGGGGTCCGTTATTGTCGTTTGTCTGGGAATATAACTGATTATAGTAGCATTCAAAACATTTATGGATTTCTTCTGTTTTATACACAGTATGTTTTGTTTGTGGGTCTTGAATTTTATAGACATGCCTGGCTGTTTGCTGTTTCTTGAGCCTATATGCCAATAATTTTGCTGATTTACTCCCAGCCTCATAATATTTCTGCTTAGTATAGATCATTTTCTTCTGGATTTCTTGAGATAGAATATTGTTTATCTTTGCCCTTTTCTCTTTAATTTCATCCATAATTTTGCTGTTAACATCATTTTTATGTAATCTCTCCAATTTATTCAAATCACCTTGTAATTTATTCAAAGTTGCCTCTCTCGCTTTTTTCATATAAACCAACTTCGCTATCAATTTCTCCCTCATTACCACCTTACAAGCATCCCATAGCACAGGTGGAGTCACCTCCCCATTATCATTTTGTTCTATGTATTCACCAACATCCTTTTCGATGTCCTCTTTCATCTGACCATTCAGTAGGTTTGAGTTCAGTCTCCATACTGTAGTTTTCTTTTCGGTTCCAATGCATAGTTTTAAAAAAAGGGGGCAATGATCAGACAAATCCCTCACTCCAGTGGTGCAACTCTCTACTCTAAAACGATCCTTATTAAGCAATAAAAAGTAATCAATTCTTGAATATAATGAGTGGGGCGCAGAATAATAGGTATAATCTCTTTTGAGTGGGTTCATTTCTCTCCATATATCCAAAACCCCAAGTTTGGACAGTAATTTAGATATTTTTCTGCCAATAGAGGATTTTTGTGGGGCTTTCCCTGAGGAATCTAAGTGTGGGTTTAGCCTCTGGTTGAGGTAGCCACTGGCAATCAGCACACCCTCACTGTCTATTGTCACCATATCAAAAAGGTGCTTAAAGAACCCCCAATCAGAGCCCGGAGGGGCATAGATATTAAGCAGTGTCACCAATACTCCCTCCAGTCTCCCAATCACTAAGATGTATCGGCCCTCTCCATCCTTTATTGTTTTCAACAATTCAAAACTAATTCTCCTGGATATTAGTATACATACTCCTCTTCTATGACCTGACTTATAAGAGGATGAGTATTCCTGATTAAAACCATTCCTCTTCAACTTTCCATGTTCTATATCAGTCATGTGGGTCTCCTGTAAGAACAGGACCTCCACCCCATTTTTTTTCATCTTGTTCAATACCTTGTTTCTTTTGATTGGGCTGAGCAACCCGTTCACGTTATAAGAGGCAACTTTTAGTTGTTTAGTTGGTGACGCCATTTTGAAAATAAAACAAAAATTTAATTTGCTCCACCCCCTGTGCTACGAACAGATAAATTTGGGAACAGTAATAAGAACCACACTTAACGAAAAAAAAACAAAATTACAGACTTCCAAACTTGAGGTCTGAGATTTAACCTTTTCAATGCCATTTCTCAGCTCTGAGGGATAACCCCTTTCCCCATTAGGGAGGGGGCCCTCTTGGCCAGTTCCGGCCCTGTCCATTTCAACAAGTCTTTCATCCTCTTTTTCGATCCCCTTTAAGAACTCACATCCCTGACAGATGCTTTAAAAACAAAGGTAAACAGAACTCCTTCATACAAACTTAACGAATACTGAGTTCTTTGCAACGCTTTTACCTCAATTGTCCAGGTTTCGTCTCTATGGTTGAAATATTCCTAGTCTTCTATGTTTCTTCTGAAGGGTTGCAGTTTCTGCTTATATCCCATGGGCACCTGGTCTGGTCGATTTGCTCCGCTGACAGATTGCCACATCTGTCATGCTATCTTATCCATGGGATCCTCTGCTGGCTTAACGATGCGCACCTGAAATCCTCTTGCAGCCGTGTCCTTGGTTGCTTCCGTTGCCGAGCTGTAGAGGCAGGTTTCCTCTTCATAAAAAACACAGAGTTTTGCTGGGAAGGTGTTTGGAACCTTATTTTTTTCTCTTTGAGCACCCTCTTTGCTTCGTTGTATTCCTTTCTTTTTTTCATTACATCAGGTGCATAATCGTGATCCACATAGACCCGCTGCCCATCATAGAGAAAACCCTTCTTCTGCCAAGCATTCCTAATTATTTTTTCCTTGCACTTATAGCTAGAGAGCTTCACAACAATCGACCGTGGAGGGGCATCTCTGGGCGAATGAGCTCCTAGCGCTCTGTGGGTTCTCTCCACACTGAATGTAAACGTCGGCGGTAACTCCAGTTTGTCCTTTAAAAGTGCCTCCACAAACGTACTAACCGACTCTGCGCTGTCTTCCTCCCCCTCTTTAACACCATGAAGCTGAATATTTTCTCATCTGGCACGGCCTTCCTGGTCAGTCAGTCACCCTTCTAGCCGTTTTTGTTGTTTGATTAACTCACATGCTGCCTTCTCGATGTTCTGAATATGTTCCTCAGCACCCGCAATGCGATTTTCTGTTTTGTCAATCCTGCTGTTTCCCTTCTTTATTTCGTCCTGTATGCCTCTGAGGGATTCTGCATTTTCTCGGCGAAACTCCTTTATTTCATACAAAATTCTTTCCAATTCGGACATGTTCTCAGTTGTTTCAGGGGGGCCGTGCATTAGCTCAGTAGTCTCCGACTCAGCTACTGTTAGCTCCGCTGTTGGCTTAACTTGCCCCTCTTCTTCGTTTGTGTTAATCTCAGTGTTACGAGTGTATTTTTTTAGGTTTACCTCTTTTCATCTTCAAAGCTCCAACTCTTGTAATGAAATATTGACTTTTGATCTCCAAACTTGTCCATGAGGGGCATAATCTGAATTTAGTGTCTGCCAAATGCGTAAACATAAACATAAACATAATGTCGGGGAGCTAAAGTTTATGCTGCCGACATGTTGAAGTTCCGACCGGAAGTCCGGCGTCATCTGTTCTACATACTGTATATGTTATATTTTCTGTGCAGATCGAAATATAAAGAAAGTTAATGTAAACACACCTGTTTGTACTTGGGAATCGACAAGAGAATCGATAAGGAATCAGATCAATAAGCAAAAGAGATAATGGAATCGGAATTGTTAAATTCTTAACAATTCCCATCCCTAGTAATAATACAAATAATACAAATGCAAATACTAGTAGTACACATACAAATATCCATCCATCCATTTTCTTTCTCTTATCCCGGGACAGGTCGCAGAGGCCACAGTCTAAGCAGGGATGCCCAGACTCTTTCTTCTCCGCAGACTCCTCCCTCTCTTCAGACTCCTCCTCTAGCTCTTCCAGGTGGACCCCGAGGCATTCCCAGTCCAGCCCCAGAGACATAGTCTCTCCACCATGTCCTAGGTATTCCCTGAGGCCTCCTCCCAGCAGGACATGCCTGGAACACCTCCCCAGACAGGTGTTTCATCAAACACAGATATCTGATCCACCTCACCTGGTCCCTCTGGACGTGGAGGAGCAACAGCTCTACTCCAAGCTCCTCTCCCTATCCCTAAGGGTGGACCCACCCACCCTATGGAGGAAACTCATTTGGACCGCTTGTATCTGGGATCTTGTCCTTTCGGTCCTGACCCAAAGCTCATGACCATAGGTGAGAGTACAAATGTAGACTGACCGGTAAATGAAGAACTTCACCTTTCGGCTCAGCTCCTTCTTCACCTCGACAGACCGATACAATGACCCCATCACTGCAGAAGCTGCACCAATCCGCCTGTCAACCTCACACTCCATCCTTCCCTCACTTGTGAACAAGACCCCAAGATACTTGAACTCCTCCACTTGGGGCAAGGACTCCCCACCAACCCGGAGATGGCAGACCACTTTTTTCCAGTCGAGAACCATGGTCTCAGATTTGGAGGTGCTGATCCTCATCCCACTCGCTTCACACTTGACTCCAAACCACTCCAGTGCACGCTGAAGGTCCAGGTTCCATGAGGCCAACAGGACAACATAATCCGCAAAAAGCAGAGATGAAATCCTGTGGTCCCCAAACCGGACCCCCTCCGGCTCCTGGCTGCGCCTAGAAATTCTGTCCTTAAAAATTATGAACAGAACCGGTGACAAAGGGCAGCCCTGCCAGAGTCCAACATGCACCTGGATGCAAACCAGACTCCT
This sequence comes from Sphaeramia orbicularis, assembly GCF_902148855.1. Classification (NCBI taxonomy): domain Eukaryota; kingdom Metazoa; phylum Chordata; class Actinopteri; order Kurtiformes; family Apogonidae; genus Sphaeramia; species Sphaeramia orbicularis. The sequence goes on along the minus strand of NC_043978.1, from coordinate 6,360,805 downwards.
GCTTCGGGTCATTCAGAGACTGAACTGCCCTTAGCAGAGGGCCCCAGACCCCATACTCTCGAAGCACCCCCCACAGGATACCATGAGGGACACAGTCTAACGCCTTCTCCAGATCCACAAAACACATGTGGACCAGTTGGGCAAACTCCCATGAACCCTCAAGCACCCGATGGAAAGTGTAGAACTGGTCCAGTGTTCCGCGACCGGGATGAAAACCGCATTGTTCCTCCTGGATCCAAGGTTCAACTATCGGTCAGATCCTCCTCTTCAGTACCCTGGAATAGAATTTCCCCGGGAGGCTGAGGAGTGGGATCCCCCTGTGGTTGGAGGACATCCTCTGGTCCCCTTTCTTAAAAAGGGGGACCACCATCCTGGTCTGCCAATCCAGAGGTACTGTACCGGACTGCCACGTGATGCTACAGAGACGTATCAACCAAGACAGTCCCTGCACATCCAGAGACTTAAGGTACTCGGGGTGAATCTCATCCGCCACCGAGGAGCTTGCCAACCATCTCGGTGACTTCAGCTTGGGTGATGGACAAGTCCACCTCTGAGACCTCAGCCTCTGCCTCCTCCATGGGCAACGTGGCAGTGGGATTGAGGAGATCCTCGAAGTGTTCCTTCCACCATCCGACAACATCCCCAGTCGAGGTCAGCAGCTCCCCACTTCCACTGTAAACAGTGTTGGTGGTGCACTGCTTTCCCCTCCTGAGGTGCTGGATGGTTTGCCAGAATTTTCTCGAGGCTGACCAATAGTCCTTCATGGCATCCCCGAACTCCACCCAGACCTGAGTTTTTGCCTCCATAACTGCTCGGACTGCGGCACACCTGGCCTGCTGGTACCCATCAGCTGCCTTGGGAGTTCCACAAGCCAACAAGGCTCGATAAGACTCCTTCTTCAGCTTGACAGCATACCTTACTTCCGGGGTCCACCACCAGGTTCGGGGATTGCCACCACGACAAGCACCAGAGACCTTGCGACCACAGCTCCGAGCAGCCACTTTGACATTGGAGGTGGAGAACATGGTCCACTCAGACTCGATGTCCCCAGCCTCCAATGGGATATGGGAGAGGCTCTCCCTGAGGTGGGAGTTGAAGACCATGCTGACATCCGGCTCTGCCAGACATTCCTAACAGACCCTCACAACATGTTTGGGCCTGCCCAGTCTGTCTGGCTTCCTCCTTTGCCAGCAGATCCTACTCACCACCAGGTGGTCAGCGGTTGAAAGCTCTGCCTCTCTCTTCACTCGATTGTGCAAAACATGTGGCCAGAGATCTGATGACACAACAACCAAGTTGATCATCAGCCTCCAGCCTAGGGTGTCCTGGTGCCACGTGCACTGATGGACATCCCTGTGTTCGAACACGGTGTTTGTTATGGAAAAACTGTGACTAGCACAGAAGTCCAACAACAAACACACCACTGGGGTTCAGATCAGGGAGGCCGTTCTTCCCCATCACCCCCCCCCTCCAGGTAAATACAAATATTACAAATACAAATGTGGGCAACGACAGTGATAAATACAAATATTACAAATACAAATAATACTAATACTCATACTAATAATACAAATACAAATACAAATACTAGTAATACAAATACTAATACAAATAATATGAATACTAGTAATATAAATACAAATATAAATAATACAAGTACAAATACTAGTAACACAAATACAAATACTTGTAATACAAATACAAATTTTAGTGATTAGTGATTTATTCCGAATATGCAGTGAAATTTAACATATATGCACTCGCAAAACATACATAATAATACAAATATCAAGAATCATAACAATCTTAGTCAGAAGAAAAGCACAATAATTCCATTTACATGCCCGAAAAGGGGTTGGAAGAAGTATAACTTATTTAATCCCACCCCCTCTCCCTACAATATTATTAATAATATATGTACCTCTTCCTTTTACATTACTCTTCTATATTTATATATCTATTCACACACACACAAACACACATACACACACACTCATTCATCCATATACACATATATATGTTTATACATATACACACATACAAATACACATATAATGTTTTACCAATGCCTTTCTTAGTTGTGCTAGCGAATAAATAAACAAATAATAACTAATTCAAGGAAGGAAATATATACATAAACAACAGTGAACATATGGTGACAATTAATAACCCTCTTCCCTATATCTTGTGAAGAACATGTTCTTATAAGTGTTTTTGAATTGTCTTATGTTTGAACATTCCTTGTGCTCCTCCCTCAATCTATTCCATACTTTAACACCAGGGTCATTCCACCTCAATTCAACGGGTTTAGAAAAAAATTCCTGCTCGACCATCTTGGATTTTCTTAAAATTTTTACCATGTGAAGTTCAACCATGAAAACTAGCCCAGCCAAAATTTCAGACCAATATAGCAAATGTATCCAAAGAAAAAAATTCTTGAAGATACCCCCTTCCTTGCCATTTTTGGTGCATTTCGCGATCGTCTTAAAATGCAGCAAAGTTTAAAGTGCAATATCTCAGTAAGTTTTCCAGCTAAATGCATGAAATTTTCAGTAAAGGAAGACTACCGCATATAGATTGCATATGTCTATTCTCAATAACATTGTCTTTATTGGGACTGTGGTATGACCTTGTGAAATCTGGAAAATAAACTTGAAACTTTTACGAACCCCTATATTTATTGACCAATTAAACATAAACCAAATATGATATATTGCAAATAATTACACATCCTTTTACATAAGTATATAGAGTAATGAGATCAGCATTTATTAATGGGTATGATCCTTTTTTGTTGTTGTTGTTTTTGTCATAATAAAATTGCAAAATAACATTTTTCATTAATTTTCACTTTCAGATACCACAGGTATGACAAGGAGCACCAACCAAAAGAACTTATTTTCTGAAAGACCATCACATATGCTTACAAAATGTAAAATTTCATGATGGTTCTAGGACTCCAACCTACAAAAAAATATTTTTTGAATAACCCAGCTAGGGCTGCACGATTAATCGATTTTAAATCGAAATCGGATTTTTTAATTAGGACGATTTTTAAAAAACGGAAATCGTAAAATCGATTTCATCTCTCTCGTGCCTGCGGGCCGTGCGCTTGCGGGCTCCCGTAGGCTCCTCCTCCTATCAGTGACAGCGGTCTGTCACAGAACTCCGTGCAATGGCCGGACTTTAAATGTGTTCATGAGCCCGCAGTACTTATAGCAATGTAAGCCATGGCTTCACGCACGGATCCCGCAACTGAAATAGAACTGCATGCGGATCACTCATCTTCCGTTGTCCTGGATCCGTACCGTACTGTCTTCTTCCGATCCGGGTCCGGGTCTCGGGGTCATCAGCCTCAGCAGAGGAGCCCACACAGCCCTGTGCCCACACACATCCACCCGCTCCAGGATAGAATCCCTCCAGCATGTCCTGGGTCAGTCTATTCCACGCACGGATCCCTCAGTTTAAACAGAACCGCATGTGGATCACTTATATTAACCTGGTCCACGCACGCACGCACGCACGCACGCACGCACGACTGATGCCTGTCACTGACTTACATTGGTATCACTTCTGTGGGCCCAGATACCCAGAAAAAATAAATAAATAAATAAAATTAAAAAAAAAAAAACAACAACACACATATATATATATTTTTAAAAAATTAAATAATTAATTTAGTCCTCTTGCTAAATTTTTCATTCACAAATGTAAGTTCTGTAACACAAAACCAAATATTATTTATTTTTTGAAAGATGTTGAACTTTATTTAAAGCTGTTAGATAAATCTGGAAACAAAAAGGCTATAAAAAACATAAGTATTTGCTCTGATTTGGACATTGTATTATAGTGTATTCCCCCTGGCAAACTTATGTTATTTTCTTGTTGCATACATTGTTTGTATACTCTATTTCATTCAATAAAGATTTAATTAAGAAAAAATAAACTTCTGTGGGTTCATCACGTGATACCATCACAGATTTGAGGTCAGAGCAGTGCCTTGCATTGTGGGCTGCTCACGAAAACGACATGCTGACTTCTGTTGTCTTTTGTAGTTTTACCCAAAAATCTAAATCAAAATCGAAAATCGAGTTTTTAGAGGAAAAAATCGGGATTTTTTTTTTTTGCCAAAATCGTGCAGCCCTAAACCCAGCTATATCGCTCACGATTCTTATCATCTGATCATAAAATTCGAGATGCTTCAACTGTTTGACTGTGCAGAGTATAGTGGTTTATTTACTAAACACCAAATATAATAGAACAATCTGTTTGTAACATATTTCCAACAGTGAACATGACAGTAGTTATAACTTATTGGCGAGTTGTTCTGTGGAAGACTTTTGTATGTCCTCGGGAACTGTGTATCGTCTCCCAGTGGTTGTAACTGGTGCATCAATGATCGCCAATGACCTTGCTCAGTTTCATGGGACTGTGTAAAATAATTTGGAATTATACGTGAATATCATGACAAAATATTGCAATGTTACCATAACTAGAAAAAAAAGAATTACCCCCTCCCAGAAATCATGTAAATACTCAGACTTTAAGATTGTGTACATAATCCAATTTATGACATTGGTCTTCGAGACCCAGATGATCTCCAATAGTGCATGGAACTAAGACTGCTGAAAAAGCCATCAATGCTTTAGTGTCCAACAGGCAGGGCTGTTTTGATTGAACTGAATAAAATGTCAGAGTAATCAGATTTATATAGTCAATGATGATGTCAGAGAAATCTCCTGAATGAGGCAGCTGATCTAATCTGATGCCAACCAAAATTCCAAGAAAACCAAACTCATTCAGTAGATACATGTATTGGTGACATCATCAGCTCACTGGTAATTGATGAAGAATAAGTGGTTTACAATACATGAGATATGCAAAATAAGAATCTTATTTGTTGTGGTTTGAAAAAAACTGGCATGAAACACAATCGTGAAATTCCATAATGTGTTGATATTTCAAAAATATTTTTTTGTTGGTTAGATTCCTAGAACCATAATGAAATTTTACATTTTGTAAGCATATGTGATGGTCTTTCAGAAAATAAGTTCTTTTGGTTGGTACTCCTTGTAATACCTGTGGTATTTGAAAGTGAAAATTAATGAAAAATGTTATTTTGCAATTTTATTATGACAAAAACAACAACAAAAAAGGATCATACCCATTAATAAATGCTGATCTCATTACTCTATATACTTATGTAAAAGGATGTGTAATTATTTGCAATATATCATATTTGGTTTGTGTTTAATTGGTCAATAAATATAGGGGTTCGTAAAAGTTTCAAGTTTATTTTCCAGATTTCACAAGGTCATACCACAGTCCCAATAAAGACAATGTTATTGATAATATACATATGCAATCTATATGTGGTAGTCATTCTTTGCTGAAAATTTCATGCATTTAGCTAGAAAACTTACTGAGATATTGCACTCTAAAATTTGTGACATTTTAAGACAATCGCAAAATACACCAAAAACGGCAAGAGGGGTACCCTGTTCATGAATTTTTTTCTTCAAATGTATTTGATATATCAATCTGAAATTTTGGCTGAGGTGTTTTTTAGTGTTGAACTTTATATGGTAAAAATTTCAAGCAAATCTAAGATGGTCGAGCAGGAGGCACTTGTTGAATTGAGGTGGAATGACCCACCACACACAGATATGCTAAAACTTTTCCTAGTAGTGTGCACCCTCTGAATTTTGAAATTAAATCTACCCCTTAAATTATAACTCCCTTCCCAGTGAATAATTTCTGTATGTTTCCTGGTAGTAGATTATTTTTGGCTTTGAATATGATTTGTGTTGTTTGTAGTTCCATGATGTCTTTGAGTTTTTGTAACTTTGACTGTAAAAATAATGCATTTGGTTGATCTGTGTAACCTGTCTTGTGAATGATCCTTACTGCTTTCTTTTGTAGAATGATTAGTGGATGGATTGTACTGTTGTAGTTATTGCCCCAAACCTCTGCACAGTAACTTATATACAGAAGAACTATGGAAAAGTAGAGAATGCGGAGTGATTTGGGATCCAGAACCTGTTTTGCTTTATTTAATACTGCTATGCTTCTTGACAATTTGGACCATATATCTTACATGTGGCTTCCAGCTGATCTGCTCATCTATTGTCACCCCTAAAAATTTGATTTCTTCGACTCTATTGATGTTTACCCCATCTAGTTGAATCTGTATTGTTTTATCATTTCTGCAATTTCCAAACATGATTTTTTTTTTTTACCCAAATTTAGTGCTAGTTTATTAATATCAAACCACATTTTTAATTTAATCAATTCAATGTTTAAATCTTCTACTAGGTGTTGTAGATCACTGCCCGAACAAAAAATATCGGTATCATCTGCAAATAAGACCAGCTTTAACATACTTGACACTTTGCATAAATCATTGATGTACAAAATAAACAGTTTTGGACCCAACACTGACCCCTGGGGGACACCACAAGGAATGCTCAAACATGTTGAAGAGTAATCGCCCAACTTCACAAACTGTTTCCTGTCAAACCGATAAGTCCTCATCCAGTCCAGTACCCTTCCCCTGATGCCATACCATTCTAATTTCATGAGTAATATATTATGGTTAGTTGTGTCAAAAGCTTTTTTTATGTCTATGAATAGTCCAGTTGTATACAGTTTCTGTTCCAGTGAATTAATGATTTCTTCTGTTGACTCTGTTAATGCCAGTGATGTTGATCTATTTGATCTGAAACCATATTGACTTTCATGGGGTAATTTGTGTTTGTCCAGAAATTTATCCAGCCAATTATTGAACAGTTTTTCTAATATTTTTGAGAATTGTGGGAGTGAGTGAATAGTGAGACAGGGCTGTAGTTGTGAAGAGGTGCTTGGTACCAGACTTATACAATGGAATGACTTTGGCTATTTTCATTTTGCTTGGAACTGTACCAGTTTGAAATGATAAATTACAGATATATGTTAGTGGTATTGAAATTCCCTCAATTACATTCTTCACAATGAACATGCCAATATCATCACAGTCAGTTGATTTTTTGTTCTTACATTTTAAAACCGTTTCAACCACCTCTCTCTCCTCTACTGCTGTGAGGAACATCGAGCTAAGATTTCTCTCTATAAGACCACATCTCAGTTCCTCTGATGTTCCTGAGTCAGGGATACTTTTAGCCACCTCAGGCCCAACATTAACAAAGAATTTATTAAAGCAATTAACCACCTCATTCATGTCCTGTTTCTCAAAATTATCTATCATAAAATATTTTGGGTAACTTTCTTGTCTTGAACCATTTTTTATAATACTGTAAGAAAGGAACCCAATTTATGTAAGAAAGCAGCGTTGATTTATTGATTGATTTTATTACAGATTTATAGCTGAAGATGCCTGCATCCAACTATGAAATCTTAAACTTAAATCAACCCAAACCAATAATTTGGAAGCCTTTCAAAGTTAGCGGGACGTTGACTCTACAGGGAACCCGAGTGTGAAAAGATGCAGTACACAAAAATAACTGAAGCAGCAGATTTGTACACACATAAAGAATTTATTGACTAAACTAAAACATACAAATAAGGCAAAGACAAGAGACAAATAAGACAAAAGGGAGCAGGAAATTATGGACCGGAGAATACGTAGATTAAGTTGGCAGATGGCTATATTAAAGATATTATAACGTTAGTGAGGTTAAGTTGAGGTAACTCTACTTAAATTGGGAATTATACTAACTCAGATAAGTCAGGAGCAAGTTTCCTTACAAGTTGCAGGTCTTGAAGGATGCAGGTCGTGCCTTTGGAGAAGGTGCATGCAGCAGCTGGCGCAGCCTTGACGGCGGACAGATGAAGTTGGGATGACGTCTTCTGACGGAGTTCGAAGCAGGAACAGGCGGCAAAGTGGAGTGCTTATGCTGGAGCTCTGGAGCTCTGGAGGTCTGGAGGTCTGAAGCTCTGGTGGCCGGAGGAGGTGGAAAGCTGGCCCTGGGGGCTGGGTTCTGGAAAGCTCACCAGGAGAAGTTTGAGAGCCGAGAAGGGTGGAGAAAGCTCTCGCTGGGAAGTTTGAGAGCCAAGAAGATGGAAAAAGCTCTCAGAGAAGTTGAGAGCCGGGAAAGATGGAAAAAGCTGATGAGAGATTGGTTTCATTTTCTTTTATAGTTTTGCCAGGAACCAACCCGGCACGCCCTCCTCGTGCATATTGATGAGTCATCGATATCTCTGGGCGTTGTCTTCTTTGTCTCTTTTGGTGCCAGTCCAGCCCGCCTCGCAGGTCATTTGCATGCTCCCAAAAGTGTCACGTTTCTCTTTCCTCTTCGAGAGAGAGAGGGGAGAACCTTGTGCAAACTTGTAAGAAAACTTCTCCATCCTTAAATAAGATCAAACTTATACGTCAGTTGTAACCTCACTCAGCATCAGTAAGATGGTAGCACCATTATCAGACATGTTATGAACAGTGTTACTCTGAGTTTCAATGTAATTCATAGTGAACATGAACAGGACATGCATATAAAGTCACAGATCAGACAAATGGGCTCTTGCATAGACATGCATCAAAGGGTTAACATGCTGAGTACAATCAACGTTAACACATTACTGTGAAACTATTAACATGGCAACAGATAAGGATTTTGTTATTCAGTCTCTGTTTCTAGGTTTACCTCCACCTCTGGGTAAACAAGAAAAATAAGACACAGATGTTGAAAAATTAGGAGTGGGAACATGTAAACACCCAGTTCCTGTGTCCCCTAAATTACCACGACAGGGAAGATGGCTCTGATGAAGAACAGATGCCAATGGGCTTAGGTTTTGTTGTCTTGGGTCCATTCCTTAGGTCCATTTGTCATCATAAATGTTGTTTGCAAATGGTGTCCTTCCTTTGACCTGATACCAGCCAATCAACACGGCTTTTCTGGAATTTGGTCTGCGACAAGAAGAGTCAGGATGCATTAATTTATTTATAGTTCTGTTTTGCTCTGTTCACTCACTCCCATCGTCATGACGCTACAATACAATTTAGAATTTTCCACATACCTTTAACATTGTCTTTATTATCATCTAGCAATTAATGATAAAATTCTTTTTTAGATGTTCTTATAATAGTTGTTAGCTTGTTTTTATATGTTTTATATGCTTTTTCAGCCTCTTTGGTTCTTTGTTTTAGAAATTCTCTATAGAGTGTGTTTTTCTTTTTGCAAGCATTTTTTAATCCTTTAGTGATCCAAGGGTGATCTTGTTTTGTTTTTTGTTACACAATTTTATAGGACAGTTTTTATTCATAATACTTTGAATGTTCTCATGAATTCATCATATGCACCATTTATGTCATCATTATTGTCTACTGCATCCCACCTCTGTGCCATCAAGTCATTTTTAAATGCATTTATTGAATCTTTTGTTCTCACTCTTTTATATTTTGGTATTCTGTCCAATTGCTTGGATTTGTTGCTATTGTCATGAATTGTAAATACTGGCAGATGGTCGCTGATGTCGCTGATTAATAGTCTACTTATTGTGCTGCTGAAGATGTCATTTGTGAGGATGTTGTCAATCAAAGTTGCACCGTGGGAAGTTATTCTACTGGGTCTGGTGATTCTTGGGTACAAGTTCATACTGTATATTGTATTAATGAATTCATCTGTTATTTTGTGTCTGTTTGGATTCAGCAGGTCAATATTAAAGTCTCCACAGATATAGATAAATAATTCAAATACAAATACTAGTAATACAAATACAAACAATACAAATAGTACAAATGCTACAAATATGAATACAAATAATGCAAATACAAATACTAATAATACAAATACAAGTATTTGTAATACAAATACTATTAATATAAATATTACAAATACTACAAATACAAATAATGCAAATACAAATACTAATAATACAAATACAATTACTAGTAATACAATTTCAAGTTCTAGTAATACAAATAGAAATACTAAGAACGCTAATACTGATACTAATAATACTCTACAGTGGTACCAGGAGTGGACTGGGTATACTGGTACCAGGAGTGGACTGGGTACACTGGTACCAGGAGTGGACTGGGTGACTACAGTGGTACCAGGAGTAGACTAGGTCACTACACTGGTACCAGGAGTGGAGTGAGTGTTTTAACTGGTACCAGGAGTGGACTGGGTACACGGGTACCAGGAGTGGAGTGGGTGACTATACTGGTACCAGGAGTGGACTGGGTACACTGGTACCAGGAGTGGACTGGGTACACTGGTACCAGGAGCGGAGTGGGTGACCATACTGGTACCAGGAGTGGACTGGGTGACTACACTGGTACCAGGAGTGGACTGGGTGGTTTAACTGGTACCAGTAGTGGACTGGGTACACTGGTACCAGGAGTGGATTGGGTGAATACACTGGTACCAGGAGTGGACTGGGTGACTACACTGGTACCAGGAGTGGACTGGGTACACTGGTACCCTAGTTGAAAAGGCGAATGCAGGGTGTTAAAAATAAATGTCCACCAAATATCAGAATCCATGTGTGTGCACAGTACCAGTGGTACTGGTTGAACGCATGACTGATTGTTTTGAGCCTGGAACCAGACTGTCCTCTGTGTTTGTGTTTCAGATCAGTATTTGTTTGTGTTTCAGATCAGTATTTGTCTGTGTTTCAGATCAGTATTTGTTTGTGTTTCAGATCAGTATTTGTCTGTGTTTCAGATCAGTATTTGTTTGTGTTTCAGATCAGTATTTGTTTGTGTTTCAGATCAGTATTTGTCTGTGTTTCAGATCAGTATTTCGGACTACGTGGTCTTTGACCAGGGCAGCCTCTTCCAGACATTGCTCCAGGCAACCCAGAGCGTTGCCACGGTGACACGGGCTCCGGTGGAGCGTGTGGTGGCCTTCCTGTCCCAGTACTCCCAGTGTCAGCCTAGTCTGGTCAGCGCTAATGGCAGCGGCGTCTGGGTGGCGTCGGGTCGGAACCAGCTGCACCTGGCCAGAGGCAGTCTCGTGGGTCAGTAGAGTCCAGATTGGACCTGGGCCAAGAACGGGTTCACCTGTTCCTACTGACAGTTTAGTCTCTGTGTTTGGTTCTTCAGGAACATTCTGGCAGAACGTCGTTCCACGAGGAACCGTGTCGGCCACTAGGTGGACCTTCATCACGTCCTCATCGGTTCCTCATAGGGAAGGTACGAACCGAACGGAACTGAGTCCATCACATAAATGGACCTGGGTCACCCAGGTTCTGACCTGTGCATCTGTCCTCAGGTACGTTCCTGTGGTTGGCTCAGAGCAGGAAGGACCTGTTCTGCGTCTGGGACCAGGATGGAGAGCTCCGCCCCACGTCCGTCACTCTGCCACCTGAGGTCACTCACCTGAACACTCACCTGGACACACAACTGGACACACAACTGGACACTCACCTGGACACACACCTGGACACACACGGACACACAACTGGACACACACCTAGACACTCACCTGGACACACACCTGGACATCTGTCCTCTGATCTCTGACCTGCCCTCTGTCTGTCCTCTGTTCTCTGACCTGTCCTCTGACCTCTGTCTTCTGTCCTCCGTACTCCGACCTGACCTCTATCCTTTGTTCTCTGACCTGTCGTCTGACCTCTGTCTTCTGACCACTGTCCTCTGACCTGTCCTCTGACCTCTGTCTTCTGTCCTCCGTACTCCGACCTGACCTCTATCCTTTGTTCTCTGACCTGTACTCTGACCTCTGTCTTCTGACCACTGTCCTCTGACCTTTCCTCTGTCCTCTGACCTGACCTCTGTCCTTTGTCCTCTGACCTCTGTCTTCTGTCCTCTGACCTTTCCTCTGTCCTCTGACCTGTCCTCTGTTCTCTGTCCTGTCCTCTGTCCTCTGTTCTCTGTCCTGTCCTCTGTCCTCTGTTCTCTGTCCTGTCCTCTGTCCTCTGACCTCTGTCTTCTGTCCTCTGACCTGTCCTCTGTTCTCTGTCCTGTCCTCTGTCCTCTGTTCTCTGTCCTGTCCTCTGTCCTCTGTCCTCTGACCTTTCCTCTGTCCTCTGACCTGTCCTCTGTTCTCTGTCCTGTCCTCTGTCCTCTGTTCTCTGTCCTGTCCTCTGTCATCTGACCTGTCCTCTGTCCTGTCAGGTGGAGCTGTCTCACCTGTCTGCCTGTCGAGACGCTCTCTGGGGGTTGGACGCTCACGGCAGAGTCTGGATCCGAACTCTGTCTCCTTCCTGTCCCACTGGACTCACCTGGACCCCCCTGGACCTGAGTCAGCTGGGTACGTACTGGGTCCAGGGTCCACATGTGAATACACTATGTTTAAGCCTGGTTCTGGTTCTGGTTCTGTCACTGAGATCATTTCTCTGTAGGACACAGAAGTTACTCTGGTACCAGGTTCTGTTCTGGTACCAGGTTCTGTGATTCTAGGTAGAACCCATAGATCAGAGTGGAGTGTGTGTGTGTGTGTGTGTGTGTGTGTGTGTGTGGGGGGGGGGGGGGGGTCCATAGAGCAGTGTGTGTGTGGGGGGGGCATATAGCAGTGTGGGGGGGTCCAGTAGATACAGGTTCTAAGTTCTGTGTAGGTCCACTGTACCAGAGGTCCAGAAACAGGGTTCAGACGTTCAAAGCAGGTTCAGGTTCCTCCAGTTCTTCTACTTGTGTAGGTAAATGATGCTGAACAGCCAGACTCTCATTGGCTGGCTGTTAGCCAATCAGAGTCACCAGATGAGCCTGTTGAATATTCATGAACTGGTGCAAATGGAGCTGAGTCTGAGTTCCACCACAGAATAGATGGAACCTGGGAACCAAGACATTTACCCCCAAAGAATGTTCTAGAGTCCATGGCAGAACTGCAGACAGGACCACAGAAGGACATGTTCTAAAATCCATGGAAGAACTGCAGACAGGACCACAGAAGGACATGTTCTAGAGTCTATGGTAGAACTTCAGACAGGACCACAGAAGGACATGTTCTAGAGTCCATGGTAGAACTTCATACCACATAAGGATATGTACTAGAGTCCATGGAAGAACTGCAGACAGGACCACAGAAGGACATGTTCTAGAGTCCATGGTAGAACTATAGATAGGACCACAGAAGGACATGTTCTAGAGTACATGGTAGAACTGCAGACAGGACCACATAAGGACATGTGCTAGAGTCCATGGAAGAACTGCAGACAGGACCACAGAAGGACATGTTCTAGAGTCCATGGAAGAACTGCAGACAGGACCACAGAAGGACATGTTCTAGAGTCCATGGAAGAACTGCAGACAGGACCACAGAAGGACATGTTCTAAAATCCATGGAAGAACTGCAGACAGGACCACAGAAGGACATGTTCTAGAGTCTATGGTAGAACTTCAGACAGGACCACAGAAGGACATGTTCTAGAGTCCATGGTAGAACTTCATACCACATAAGGATATGTACTAGAGTCCATGGAAGAACTGCAGACAGGACCACAGAAGGACATGTTCTAGAGTCCATGGTAGAACTATAGATAGGACCACAGAAGGACATGTTCTAGAGTACATGGTAGAACTGCAGACAGGACCACATAAGGACATGTGCTAGAGTCCATGGAAGAACTGCAGACAGGACCACAGAAGGACATGTTCTAGAGTCCATGGAAGAACTGCAGACAGGACCACAGAAGGACATGTTCTAGAGTCCATGGAAGAACTGCAGACAGGACCACAGAAGGACATGTTCTAAAATCCATGGAAGAACTGCAGACAGGACCACAGAAGGACATGTTCTAGAGTCTATGGTAGAACTTCAGACAGGACCACAGAAGGACATGTTCTAGAGTCCATGGTAGAACTTCATACCACATAAGGATATGTACTAGAGTCCATGGAAGAACTGCAGACAGGACCACAGAAGGACATGTTCTAGAGTCCATGGTAGAACTATAGATAGGACCACAGAAGGACATGTTCTAGAGTACATGGTAGAACTGCAGACAGGACCACATAAGGACATGTGCTAGAGTCCATGGAAGAACTGCAGACAGGACCACAGAAGGACATGTTCTAGAGTCCATGGAAGAACTGCAGACAGGACCACAGAAGGACATGTTCAAGAGTCCATGGTAGAACTTCAGACCACATAAGGATATGTTCTAGAGTCCATGGAAGAACTGCAGACAGGACCACAGAAGGACATGTTCTAGAGTCCATGGAAGAACTGCAGACAGGACCACAGAAGGACATGTTCTAGAGTCCATGGAAGAACTGCAGACAGGACCACAGAAGGACATGTTCTAGAGTCCATGGAAGAACTGCAGACAGGACCACAGAAGGACATGTTCTAGAGTCCATGGAAGAATTGCAGACAGGACCACAGATGGACATGTTCTAGAGTCCATGGAAGAACTGCAGACAGGACCACAGATGGACATGTTCTAGAGTCCATGGTAGAACTTCAGACCACATAAGGATATGTTCTAGAGTCCATGGAAGAACTGCAGACAGGACCACAGAAGGACATGTTCTAAAATCCATGGAAGAACTGCAGACAGGACCACAGAAGGACATGTTCTAGAGTCCATGGTAGAACTTCATACCACATAAGGATATGTACTAGAGTCCATGGAAGAACTGCAGACAGGACCACAGATGGACATGTTCTAGAGTCTATGGTAGAACTTCAGACCACATAAGGATATGTTCTAGAGTCCATGGAAGAACTGCAGACAGGACCACAGAAGGACATGTTCTAGAGTCTATGGTAGAACTTCAGACAGGACCACAGAAGGACATGTTCTAGAGTCCATGGTAGAACTTCATACCACATAAGGATATGTACTAGAGTCCATGGAAGAACTGCAGACAGGACCACAGGAGGACATGTTCTAGAGTCCATGGTAGAACTATAGATAGGACCACAGAAGGACATGTTCTAGAGTACATGGTAGAACTGCAGACAGGACCACATAAGGACATGTGCTAGAGTCCATGGAAGAACTGCAGACAGGACCACAGAAGGACATGTTCTAGAGTCCATGGAAGAACTGCAGACAGGACCACAGAAGGACATGTTCAAGAGTCCATGGTAGAACTTCAGACCACATAAGGATATGTTCTAGAGTCCATGGAAGAACTGCAGACAGGACCACAGAAGGACATGTTCTAGAGTCCATGGAAGAACTGCAGACAGGACCACAGAAGGATATGTTCTAGAGTCCATGGAAGAACTGCAGACAGGACCACAGAAGGACATGTTCTAGAGTCCATGGAAGAACTGCAGACAGGACCACAGATGGACATGTTCTAGAGTCCATGGAAGAACTGCAGACAGGACCACAGATGGACATGTTCTAGAGTCCATGGTAGAACTTCAGACCACATAAGGATATGTTCTAGAGTCCATGGAAGAACTGCAGACAGGACCACAGAAGGACATGTTCTAGAGTCCATGGAAGAACTGCAGACAGGACCACAGAAGGACATGTTCTAGAGTCCATGGTAGAACTTCAGAGAGGACCACAGAAGGACATACCGTGGACAGACACCTTTAAAGGCAGTTGTTAGAATAATCTCAACAGCTGAAAGCTCAGTGACGGAAACTGAAACTTTATGGTATTTCCAAAATAAAAGTATTATTATAATTATAATTATTATTATTATTATTATTATTATTATTATCCTACTATATAATGCAAGTTCTATGTCCGATCAGTGTTGCAGCACAGGAGGGCGTTTGTACAGGTTTTCCTCAGCCTTCACAGGCCTGATCGCCACCAAATGACTAGAAACATTACCTGACTATCTATTAGGCACAATGTTATGTCTGTATTCAAATGTTGTTTTGTATTCTGGGCGATTTTAGCCTCTCATGCTATTTTACAATGGCACCACAGGTACAATGCTGTGAGTTATTATTAATCCACGGTGGTTTCTTGATGGTTCTTCGGTGGTTTCTTGATGGTTTGTCAGTGGTTCCTTGGTGGTTCTTCAGTGGTTTCTCAGTGGTTCCTAAGTGGTTCATCGGTGGATTGTCAGTGGTTCCTCTGTGGCTCCTCTTTGTTTCATCTTTGGTTCCTCAGTGGTTCCTCTGTGGCTCCTCTTTGGTTCCTCTGTGGTTCTTCAGTGGTTCCTCTGTGGCTCCTCTTTGGTTCCTCTGTGGTTCTTCAGTGCTTCCTCTGTGGTTCTTCAGTGGTTCCTCTGTGGTTCCTCTTTGGTTCCTCTGTGTTTCCTCTTTGGTTCCTCTGTGACTCCTCTTTGGTTCCTCTGTGGTTCTTCAGTGGTTCCTCTGTCGTTCCTTGGTGGTTCCTCTGTGTTTCCTCGGTGGTTCCTCTGTGGTTCCTTGGTGGTTCCTCTGTGATTCCTCGGTGGTTTGTCAGTGGTTCCTCTGTGGCTCCTCTTTGGTTCCTCGGTGGTTTGTCAGTGTTTCCTCTGTGGCTCCTCTTTGGTTCCACGGTGGTTGTCAGTGGTTCCTCTGTGGTTCCTCTTTGGTTCCTCTGTGGCTCCTCTGTGGTTCGTCTGTGGTTCCCCTGTGGTTCCTCTTTGGTTCCTCGATGGTTTCTCGGTGGTTTGTCAGTGTTTCCTCTTTGGTTCCTCTGTAGTTCCTCAGTGGTTCCTCTGTGGCTCCTCTTTGGTTCCTCTGTGGCTCCTCAGTGATTCCTCTGTGGCTCCTCTTTGGTTCCTCTGTGGCTCCTCGGTGGTTCCTCTGTGGCTCCTCAGTGGTTCCTCTGTGGCTCCTCTTTGGTTCCTCTGTGGTTCCTTTTTGGTTCCTCTGTGGTTCCTTTTTGGTTTCTCATATGACTCATTTTCATGAAGCTTCTTGGATCCCTGGTGTTTTCAGTCTGATCCTGTTTCCAGTTTCTGTTTGTAGAAGTTGAACCTGTTTATTTCTGCTGGTTTGTTGTGGACTCTCCTCATGTGGGTCAGCTGGTCAGCTGTGCTTCTCCTCAGTCCACAGATGGACGTTGTGTAACCGGACGCTGTGTGTGAGCATGTGCATCATGTGGAACCTGATTGGTGGACTGCTGTTTTTAGTCTGTGCCCTTCTCACTATCACAGATCAGCTGATGGTGTCAGTGACACGTCTCAAAGGCCGCTGCCGTCCTCCGTTAGAAGGAACAGACTGGTCATGTGACTGTGGGCGCCGTTCCTCTGGACCTTTCATGGTGTTCTCAGACCAGATCCTGAGTCACTGTGTTCTCCACACAACAGCTGAGAACCCCTGGACAGTAGACTTTAGTTTAGACCTGGGTCATTCCAGCGGACGGTAGGTTCTCCAGCTGGGATCTGCCAGTCCAGTTCCACACATGTTCTGTCTGAAGTTCTAGATAACATGTGGCGCTAGATGAACAGGTTTATTTATGAGGGTTCCACACACTGGACTCATTTTTGAGGGTTCCACACACTGGACTCATTTTTGAGGGTTCCACACTCTGGACTCATGTATGAGGGTTCCACACTCTGGACTCATGTATGAGGGTTCCACACACTCTGGACTCATGTATGAGGGTTCCACACACTCTGGACTCATGTATGAGGGTTCCACACTCTGGACTCATGTATGAGGGTTCCACACTCTGGGCTCATGCATGAGGGTTCCACACACTCTGGACTCATGTATGAGGGTTCCACACTCTGGACTCCTTAAATGAGACCAAACCATGCATCTTTGCTCCAGTTCAGGTCAGTGTTTCTGTGCTTAACCCTAACTCCTCTGATTCTACAGGTTCCAGTTTAACTTTGTGCTTCCATATCCAACACGTTTGCACTTGTTGTCATTTTTGTGGTCACTCTTAGTAAACCCCCTCCAAACCGCCGTTTAACCCCACACGTAAAATCCTAGAATGAACACGCAGATTACTACACACTCATGTGGATCTGAGTAGATCCGGCCCATGTGGATCTGAGTAGATCCGGCCCATGTGGATCTGAGTATGGTGATTCTTCATGTTTCACCATCAGTGACGCCAGTCCAGGTGTTGTTTTGTGGTTGATTTAGTAGGACAGGAGCAGGAGGTCAGAGGTTAAAGGTCAGCGTGCCAATCTGTCAGTCACAGTAGAAACCTGAGGCTGTTTCCCAAAAACAGAACGGAGTAGAATCTGCTCTGAAAGTCCACAGCATGTCTTATCATGCACCTGGGCTCAGCAAAAAGTAGACAGAATCCACAAAATACTTTTATTTTGACAGTGAAGGATGTGATACCGGGTTAGGGTTATACTGATATACTGGGTTAGAGTTATACTGATATACTGGGTAAGGGGTTGGGGTTATACTGATATACTGGGTCCACTTCATTCCTTCTCCACTGGTCCTCTGGATCCACTTAGGTCCTTCTCCACTGGTCCTCTGGGTCCACTTCAGTCCTTCTCCACTGGTCCTCTGGATCCACTTAGGTCCTTCTCCACTGGTCCTCTGGGTCCACTTCAGTCCTTCTCCACTGGTCCTCTGGATCCACTTAGGTCGTTCTCCACTGGTCCGGGGGGTCCACTTCAGTCCTTCTCCTCTGGTCCTGTGGGTCCACTTCGGTCCTTCTACACTGGTCCTGTGGGTCCACTTCGGTCCTTCTCCACTGGTCCTATGGGCCCACTTCAGTCCTTCTCCACTGGTCCTGTGGGCCCACTTCAGTCCTTCTCCACCGGTCCTCTGGGTCCACTTCGGTCCTTCTCCACTGGTCCTGTGGGTCCACTTCGGTCCTTCTCCTCTGGTCCTCTGGGCCCACTTTAGTCCTTCTCCACTGGTCCTGTGAGTCCACTTCGGTCCTTCTTCACTGGTCCTTTGGGTCCACTCCGGTCCTTCTCCACTGGTCCTGTGGGCCCACTTCGGTCCTTCTCCACTGGTCCTGTGGGTCCACTTCAGTCCTTCTTCACTGGTCCTGTGAGTCCACTTCGGTCCTTCTCCACTGGTCCTGTGGGTCCACTTTGGTCCTTCTCCACTGGTCCTATGGGTCCACTTCGGTCCTTCTCCATTGGTCCTGTGTGCTGGTTGTGTTCTTCCACATACAGGATGTTGGTGTTTACCTGTGATACCTGTTGACCATCAGTGACCCTGGTCTGTCATATGACTCCATGAACGTCTAACAGGAGCCCACTCTGATGTTTATCATGTTGTAGTAGAGCATCAGATCCAAGTGTGTTCAGGTAACAACTGACCTGTGTGCTCAGGTACAGGTGTGTTCAGGTAACAGCTGACCTGTGTGCTCAGGTCCAGGTGTGTTCAGGTAACAGCGTACCTGTGTGTTCCAGGTCCAGGTGTGTTCAGGTAACAGCGCACCTGTTTGTTCCAGGTCCAGGTGTTCGCCTGGTCAGTGTGAGCTGTGGCAGTCAGAACGTCTGGGCCGTTGACAGTCGAGGCGTCGTTTACTTCAGAGTTGGAACGCAACCACTGAACCCCAGCATGATGCTGCCGGCCTGGATCCACATAGAACCACCTGCACAGGTAAGACTAGAACCATCTGCACAGGTAAGACTAGAATCACCTGGACAGGTAAGACTAGAACCACCTGTACAGGTAAGACTAGAATCACCTGTACAGGTAAGACTAGAACCACCTGTACAGGTAAGACTAGAACCACCTGTACAGGTAAGACTAGAACCACCTGTACAGGTAAGACTAGAATCACCTGGACAGGTAAGACTAGAACCACCTGTACAGGTAAGACTAGAACCACCTGTACAGGTAAGACTAGAACCACCTGTACAGGTAAGACTAGAATCACCTGGACAGGTAAGACTAGAACCACCTGTACAAGTAAGACTAGAACCACCTGTACAGGTAAGACTAGAACCACCTGCACAGGTAAGACTAGGAAAGACCTGCTGTATATGACTAACCTTTGACCCTTGTCCCAGCCAATTGGGGTCCAGCTGGTGGGGATCCAGACCAGTCCCAATGACCGTCTCCTGTGGGCATTGGACAACAGAGGCAGTGTCTTTGTGAGGATTGGACTGAGCGAGGAGATGCCGGTGGGGACGGACTGGGAGCTGGTTCCAGGTACATACAGGTTCTACATTTGAGGTTCTGACTGGTTCCACTGGTTCTACTGGTTCTACTGGTTCTGACTGGTTCCACTGGTTCTGACTGGCTCTCCTGGTTCTGACTGGTTCTCAGGTCTTGCCGTGGCCCAGTTGCTCCTTAGTTCTCGGACGGTCTGGGTTCGTTGTGTCAACGGGGACGTGGCTCGACGTTACGGAGTCTCTGAGAAAAACCCAGCAGGAGATTATTGGAAGAGGATCCCAGGACACGCCCACTATCTAACTGGTACCACTGGTTTAAACTGGTTTATACTAGTTAGACTGGTTTATACTGGTCCAACAGGTTTAAACTAGTTAGACTGGTTTATATTGGTTAGACTGGTTTATACTGGTTAGACTGGTTTATACTGGTAAGACTGGTTTAAACTGGTTAGACTGGTTTACACTGGTACAACTGGTTAGACTGGTTTATACTGGTTAGACTGGTTTAAACTGGTTAGACTGGTTTATACTGGTATGAAAGGTTAATACTGGGTAGACTGGTTTATACTGGTTTCGACGGGTTTATACTGGTATGACTGGTTTCAACTGGTTAGACTGGTTTACACTGGTGAGACTGGTTTACACTGGTTAGACTGGTTTATACTGGTACGACTGGTGTATACTGGTTAGGCTGGTTCACACTGGTTAGACTGGTTTATACTGGTTATACTGGTCAGACTGGTTTATACTGGTTTGACTGATTTATACTGGTACGACTGGTTTATACAGGTTAGACTGGTTTATACTGGTTTAACTGGTTTATACTGGTACGACTGGTTTATACTGGTTAGACTGGTTTAAACTGGTTAGACTGGTTTACACTGGTTAGACTGATTTACACTGGTTAGACTGGTTTACACTGGTTAGACTGGTTTATATTGGTTAGACTGGTTTAAACTGGTTAGACTGGTTTATACTGGTTAGACTGGTTTAAACTGGTTAAACTGGTTTACACTGGTTAGACTGGTTTATACCGGTTAGACTGGTTTTATACTGGTGCGACTGGTTTAAACTGGTTAGACTGGTTTAAACTGGTATGACTGGTTTATACTGGTTAGACTGGTTTATACTGGTACGACTGGTTTATACTGGTACGACTGGTTTAGACTGGTTAGACCGGTTTAAACTGGTTAGACCAGTTTAAACTGGTACGACTGGTTTACACTAGTTAGACTGGTTTATATTGGTTAGACTGGTTTATACTGGTACGACTGGTTTAAACTGGTTAGACTGGTTTAGACTGGTTAGACTGGTTTGAACTGGTTAGACTGGTTTAAACTGGTCCGACTGGTTTAAACTGGTACGACTGGTTTTTACTGGTTAGACTGGTTTATACTGGTACGACCGGGTTATACTGGTACGGACGGTTTATACTGGTTAGACTGGTTTAAATTGGTTAGAGTGGTTTAAACTGGTTAGACTGGTTTAAACTGGTTAGAGTGGTTTATACTGGTTATACTGGTTTAAACTGGTTAGACTTATTTATACTGGATAGACTGGTTTACACTAGTTAGACTGGTTTTAACTGATTAGACTGGTTTACCCTGGTACGACTGGTTTATACTGGTACGACTGGGTTATACTGGTATGACTGGTTTATACTGGTTAGACTGATTGACACTAGTTAGACTGGTTTTTACTAGTTAGACTGGTTTATACTGGTTAGACGAGTTTATACTAGTTAGACTGGTTTAAACTGGTTAGAGAGGTTTATACTAGTTAAACTGGTTTATACTGGTTAGACGGGTTTATACTAGCTAGACTGGTTTATACTGGTTAGACTGGTTGACACTGGTTAGACGGGTTTATACTAGTTTGGCTGGTTTATACTGGTTAGTCTGGTTTATACTGGTTAGACTGATTTATACTAGTTAGACTGGTTTATACTAGTTAGACTGGTTTACATTGGTTAGACAGGTTTTAACTGGTTAGACTGGTTTAAACTGGTATGACTGGTTTAGACTGGTTAGACTGGGATATACTGGTACGACTGGTTTAAACTGGTACAACTGGTTTATACTGGTTAGACTGGTTTAAACTGGTGAGACTGGTTTATACTGGTTAGACTAGTTTACACTGGTTAGACTGGTTTATACTAGTTAGACTGGTTTATACTGGTTAGACTGGGTTATACTGGTTTGTACTGGTTAGACTGGTTAGACTGGTTTACACTAATTAGACTGGTTTAGAAGTCGTTTATGATAGTTAGACTGGTTTAGATGTGGTTTATAATAGTTAGACTGGTTTAGATTTGGTTTATAATAGTTAGACTGGTTTAGATTTGGTTTATAATAGTTAGACTGGTTTAGATTTGGTTTATAATAGATTGGTTTAGATGTGGTTTATAATGGTTAGACTGGTTTTGACTGGTCTGGTTTAACTGGTTAACTCTTCTTTTTTTTTCAGTTACTCCACAGGACCAGTTGTGGGCGGTGACCCCCGTACGACTGGTTTACACTAGTTAGACTGGTTTATATTGGTTAGACTGGTTTATACTGGTACGACTGGTTTAAACTGGTTAGACTGGTTTAGACTGGTTAGACTGGTTTGAACTGGTTAGACTGGTTTAAACTGGTCCGACTGGTTTAAACTGGTACGACTGGTTTTTACTGGTTAGACTGGTTTATACTGGTACGACCGGGTTATACTGGTACGGACGGTTTATACTGGTTAGACTGGTTTAAATTGGTTAGAGTGGTTTAAACTGGTTAGACTGGTTTAAACTGGTTAGAGTGGTTTATACTGGTTATACTGGTTTAAACTGGTTAGACTTATTTATACTGGATAGACTGGTTTACACTAGTTAGACTGGTTTTAACTGATTAGACTGGTTTACCCTGGTACGACTGGTTTATACTGGTACGACTGGGTTATACTGGTATGACTGGTTTATACTGGTTAGACTGATTGACACTAGTTAGACTGGTTTTTACTAGTTAGACTGGTTTATACTGGTTAGACGAGTTTATACTAGTTAGACTGGTTTAAACTGGTTAGAGAGGTTTATACTAGTTAAACTGGTTTATACTGGTTAGACGGGTTTATACTAGCTAGACTGGTTTATACTAGTTAGACTGGTTTATACTGGTTAGACTGGTTGACACTGGTTAGACGGGTTTATACTAGTTTGGCTGGTTTATACTGGTTAGTCAGGTTTATACTGGTTAGACTGATTTATACTAGTTAGACTGGTTTATACTAGTTAGACTGGTTTACATTGGTTAGACAGGTTTTAACTGGTTAGACTGGTTTAAACTGGTATGACTGGTTTAGACTGGTTAGACTGGGATATACTGGTACGACTGGTTTAAACTGGTACAACTGGTTTATACTGGTTAGACTGGTTTAAACTGGTGAGACTGGTTTATACTGGTTAGACTAGTTTACACTGGTTAGACTGGTTTATACTAGTTAGACTGGTTTATACTGGTTAGACTGGGTTATACTGGTTTGTACTGGTTAGACTGGTTAGACTGGTTTACACTAATTAGACTGGTTTAGAAGTCGTTTATGATAGTTAGACTGGTTTAGATGTGGTTTATAATAGTTAGACTGGTTTAGATTTGGTTTATAATAGTTAGACTGGTTTAGATTTGGTTTATAATAGATTGGTTTAGATGTGGTTTATAATGGTTAGACTGGTTTTGACTGGTCTGGTTTAACTGGTTAACTCTTCTTTTTTTTCAGTTACTCCACAGGACCAGTTGTGGGCGGTGACCCCCGTTGGTGGTTTGTCTCGTCGGCTGACAAAGCTCCTTCCACAGACACCCTTTAGACCTGCCTCTTCAGCCACCTCCCTCAGTGGGGACGACGTGGATGACGAATGGGAGCTAATCTGACCTGTGATGTCATGGTGATGTCACCACATACAGAGAGGCCTGTTTGGTGTCACAGTGACATCATTTACTGTAAAAA
This sequence comes from Sphaeramia orbicularis, assembly GCF_902148855.1. NCBI lineage: Eukaryota > Metazoa > Chordata > Actinopteri > Kurtiformes > Apogonidae > Sphaeramia > Sphaeramia orbicularis. Next base: position 6,336,975 of record NC_043978.1, on the reverse strand, counting down.
TTCAAATCTTTAATATTGATCAACCTAAACCAGGACGTTTAACTGAACCAGGATGTTTAACTAAACCAGAACATTAACCTAAACCAGGATGTTTAACTAAACCAGGACGTTTAACTAAACCAGGACGTTAACCTAAACCAGGACATTAATCTAAACCAGGACGTTTAACTAAACCAGGATGTTTAACTAAACCAGGACGTTTAACTAAACCAGGACGTTAACCTAAACGAGAACATTAACCTAAACCAGGACGTTAACCTAAACCAGAACATTAACCTAAACCAGGACGTTAATCTAAACCAGGACGTTTAACTAAACCAGAAGGTTAACCTAAACATGGAAGTTAACCTAAACCAGGACGTTGACCTAAACCAGGACGTTTAACTAAACCAGGACGTTAACCTAAACCAGGACATTTAACCAAACCAGGACGTTAACCTAAACCAGGACATTAACCTAAGCCAGACAGGAAACAGTCACTATAGTAGTAAAAAAAAACACTTTAACCCTGAAGTTAGGGTTAAACAGGCCTATGACATCACTAAATAGGCCCATGACATTGCTAAACAGACCTGTAACATCACTAAACAGGCCTATGACATCACTAAACTGACCTATGACATCACTAAACAGGCCCATGACATCACTAAACAGACCTGTGACATTGCTAAACAGGCCCGTAACATCACTAAACAGACCTGTGACATCACTAAACAGGCCTATGACATCACTAAACAGACCTGTGACATCACTAAACAGACCTGTAACATCACTAAACAGGCCTATGACATCACTAAACAGACCTGTGACATCACTAAAGAGACCTGTAACATCACTAAACAGGCCTATGACATCACTAAACTGACCTATGACATCACTAAACAGGCCCATGACATCACTAAACAGACCTGTGACATCACTAAACAGACCCATGACATCACTAAACAGGCCCGTGACATCACTAAACTGACCTATGACATCACTAAACAGGCCCATGACATCACTAAACAGACCTGTGACATCACTAAACAGACCCGTGACATCACTAAACAGGCCTGTGACGTCACTAAACAGACCTATGACATCAGTAAACAGGCCCGTGACATCACTAAACAGACCTGTGACATCACTAAACAGACCCATGACATCACTAAACAGGCCCGTGACATCACTAAACAGACCTGTGACATTACTAAACAGGCCCATGACATCACTAAACAGACCCGTGACATCACTAAACAGGCCTATGACATCATTAAACAGACCTATGACATCACTAAACAGGCCCGTGACATCACTAAGCAGATCTGTGACATCACTCCCTTTTTACCCATTTCTTGTCATATTAACAGATGTAAATCAAGATGGCTGCCTAACATGGAACCAGGAGGAGAAGAACGTTTACAGAAGCACTTTACAAACGGAATGGACCGGGTCAGACTGGTTAAGACTGCTCCAGACTGGTCCAGATTGGGTCAGACTAGTCCAGACTGGGTCAGACTGGTCCAGACTAGGTCAGACTGGTCCACACTAGGTCAGACTGGGTCAGACTGGTCCAGACTAGGTCAGGCTGGGTCAGACTTGTCCAGACTAGGTCAGACTGGTCCAAACTGGTCTCAGTGTAGGAACGTAAAGGGAACAGGTCACATTTGAACCAGTTTGATTTAAACTGGTTCATCTTATTTTAATCTCAGATGTGGGTCAGTCTGGATCTGGTGTTAAAGGGACTTTTCACTTTTGTTGCCATGGTAACGGGCAGGTAAACCCTGCCCACTGGATGTGGTTACTGTACAAATGTAAATAAAAGAAACATTTGTTGTTTAAAAAAACTGATGAACTGGTCCTTTAAACAATGACTCTGTTGCCATGGAAACCAGTCCAGGAGGGCCTCCCAGTGTTCTGCTGTCGGTTGTTGGCAGTGTTTTAACGCAGACCAATAAGAATTTAGTGTCAACTCACCTGTTGTGTAATTGGATGAACTGAATAAACCTCTGTAATCGTTGAAGCAGCAGCAGCTCATTGATCTGTTATTGATCCGAATATTGATGAGTGTTTTTATTTAGAGTTTTATTATTTAAGATTTTTCACTTCCTGTGTTCCTCTGTGATGTCATGTCTGTCACAAACACATGAAGCTGAAGGACATTTACACCTGTTTATTCACTCACACATTCACCAAAAAAAAAAAATCCATTGACTTTCCAGAAGACTGGGTCAGGACCGGGTCAAGTCCAGAGCCAGGTCAAGACTACAACGGGTCAGGACCAGAACCTGACAGATAAAAGTCATGTACAATATTTCTACCTGTGTTAGAGTGATTTTATCCTGTAACCATGATGACGTAATGATGCCCAGGGTTTGGACACAGGCCTATCAGGTCCAGGATCCACCATTTCCAGGATCCGTCAGGTCCAGGTTCCATCAGGCCCAGGATCCATCAGGTGAACCCTCTTGTCTCAATGGTCAGTGAAGGTCAGTTCACTTTCAGAGTCTGTATTTACATGTATTTACATTTTATTTACATCTTTAAGAAGCAGACACCAAACCTGAGCTGCCGTTTCCATGGTGACAGTGGCTGTCCCGGAGACGGTCTAGTTACCGTGGTGACGGTCTAGTCACCATGGTAACAGTCTAGTTGCCGTGGTGATGGTCTAGTTGTGGTGATGGTCTAGTTGTTGTGATGAAGGTCCAGTTGTCCTGGTGATGGTCTGGTTGCTGTGGTAACACTCTAGTTGTTGTGCTGATGGTCTAGTTGCCATGGTGATGGTCTACTTGTTGTGGTGAAGATCTAGTTGCCGTGGTGACAGTCTAGTTGCCGTGGTGACAGTCTAATTTCACTGGCAGCTTTGCGGATGCAGGCGGTCCGGCAGATCTGCGATCTGACCCGGGACAGACCGAGCCAGAGTCCGGAGCGCCTGCAACAACAGAGAAGGCGGGGCCGAGCCCGACAGCCAGTCAAACACTTCATTTCCCAGCAGACTTTGCCAGCGCTGCGGCTCCTCCTTCAGGCACGGCGGCCCCGTCGGCGGTTCGGGCATAAACAGGAGGAGGAGGTCCAGGCAGCGCCGGGCGTGGCGGAGCTCCGCCCCCTCGGCCGCCTCCAGCCGCCGCAGCGCCGCCTCCAGGCCATCCGGACGCGCCCCGTGGACCAGTAGCAGCAGCAGACAGTCCGGCCGCACAAGCTCCACCCCCAGCTGCACCGCCGTCTTCCCCCCGTCCGACAGGTGAAAGCAGCCGCTGCAGCGGTCCAGGTAGGCCCGGCGCTCCGCCTCTGGAAGAACCTGCAGAACCTCCGCCATCAGAGTCAGGATGTCCAGACGGTTGTACCGGACCGCCACCGACAGGTGAGGAGAACCACCAGAACTGAAGCAGAAGCTGCAGCACGGAGCCCGGAGAGCACTGACGGAGAACCTGGAAGAACAGAAGAACCGAGTTAATGAGCAGGGCCCAGACTGAAGGGTTCCAGACCTGCACCTGTTCAACTACTGGAGCTGGACTCGCACCTGGACAGGCCTGTGGTCCCCCTTGGACTTCATTTTTTCGTTTGGTTTGATCTCATTCTCATTCAGTTTTTTTCTATTGGACCAACATTTGTAAACAGAGGACCATGTGACCAACTGTGCTGGCAGTGGACAGAAAAGTTGGGGGCGGGGTCAATCAGAGACAGTGGGTGTTGATGTAAACAAACATGGCGGTCCTGCGTACAGTTCAACTTTAGAATTTGTGTTCTATTTTTAAATACTGTCCACAACAGCTGATTGGAGACAGTTTGGTCAAATGGACATGTGACCACATGTCCATGAGACATTCAGTGTTCTCATTGGTCCAACCTAACCCTAACCAACTCTGATCCGTTTGAACCGAACAAACTCAGCAGATTTGAATCTAAACGGACCACCAGGGTCTGGACCACTGGATGTGGACTGGGGGACTGGGGGTTCACCTGTGGAGCAGGTAGCGGGCGTAGTCCCGGTGGTCGTGGACCAGGGAGTACAGAAGGGCGTCGGAGGGTTCGAAGGCCCGAGGACGACCCCCGTCCCAGCAGAAGACCTCCATGGTCCGCATGTCCTCCAGGACCCAGACCGGCTCCTGGTCCCGAACGGCGCAGTAGAAGGCGAAGGCGGTCCGTTCACAGTGGCGCTGGGACGGAGACAAGGACAAGGGGGACAACTGGGAGGACACCAGCCACGGCATGACCCACCACAGACCAGAACCACCTGGAGACCCTCAGCTGACCCACCTCAGACCAGAACCACCTGGAGACCCTCAACTGACCCCCCTCAGACCAGAACCTCCTGGAGACCCTTAACTGACCCACCGCAGAATGGATAGTGGTCCTCCCTTTAGTCTCAACTCTCTCCTGTCTCTGTCCTGGATCTGGGTCTCTATTCTGGTCTGGGTCTCTCTGTCCTGGTTTTCAGTCCTGGATCTGGGTCTCTCTGTCCTGGTCTGGGTCTCTCTGTCCTGGTTTTTGGTCCTGGACCTGGGTCTGTCTGTCCTGGTCTGGGTCTGTCTGTCCTGAATCTGGGTCTCTGTCCTGGTCTATCTCTCTGTCCTGGTTTTCGGTCCTGGATTTGGGTCTCTGTCCTGGACCTGGGTCTGTCTGTCCTGGACCTGGGTCTGTCTGGGTCTGTCTGTCCTGGATCTGGATCTCTGTCCTGGATCTGGGACTCTGTCCTGGTCTATCTCTCTGTCCTGGTTTTCGGTTCTGGATCTGGGTCTCTGTCCTGGATCTGGGTCTCTCTGTCCTGGATCTGGGTCTCTGTCCTGGATCTGGATCTCTGTCCTGGTCTATCTCTCTGTCCTGGTTTTCGATCCTGGATCTGGGTCTCTGTCAAACCCCGGTCCTCTGGTCCTTCTGTCTTTTATAGACACACCCCCCCCCCCTCCCCTCCAGCCCTGGACAGGCCCCCAAACAGACACCCACACATGGAGCTGGTCTAGCCTGGGTGGGTCTGGGTGGGGGTCTCGTCTAGGGGGTGGGGGGCTGGTCTGGGTGGATCAGGTTCCCTCATAGTTCACATAGTGAACTTTCTGAGCAGCACATTCTGATTATATAATGAAGACCCTGGAGAAATGACCCTGGATCTGCGGGGTTCTGGGTCTGGTTCTGGTTCTGGCATGGGCTTAGTGTTGGGCTGTTCAGTCACTTTCTAATCTGTTTGTTTTGGTTTGTTTGTTTGTTTATTTGTTTGTTTTTGAAAGCAGCTGATTCTCACATGACCTGGTCCTCTTTAAAGGTCTGTGGGTGTCTCCTCTGGGTTTATATTGGTCTGACCTGGACCTGGACCCAGTTTGGGGATGACGTCTCTTCATGTTGATGTTTGTCCCACATGTGGACATCCAGGGTTCAGTTATTTAAGCCTCACTTCAAGATGAATTTTTATTTTTATTTTTTTTTTTAATTTATTTATTTTTTTAAATTATTATTATCATTATTATTATTATTATTAATATAGCTTTATTGTTTTTTTCCTTTTCATTTGATGATAAATTAGTTGGTTCAGGTTTAATTTAAATGAAGTCGTTTCTTGTTTTTTTCTGCTGTTAAATATTAATTATTGATCAGAATGTGATGGAACTGATTAAAGAGGTGGATGTGACGTCAGACTCCAGCACCCCCTGGTGGTCAGGACCAGTACTGCATCTACCTGAGGTCTGAGGGGAGACTGGGTGCCTGTTTCACAAAACTAGAATAAGGCATTAAACCAGGATATGTTGGTTATCCTGGCTCAACTTATCCATGATCTGGTTTCACAAAAGCAGGATAGGGGAAAGCAGGATATGTTTTGATATAAATTACCATGGAGATTTATTCTGTGGAGCTAGCCTGGTCCAGACCAGGCTAAATTCCAGGATTTCTTTAATCTCATCCCTTATTTCAGTCAACAGTCGCCATAAATGGAAACCAATAGTTATTCCGCTGCCCACTACACAATGGAATCACAGTAACTAGACCCACTGTCAGTATATAAACATTTGTGACTATTAATTTCAATAATTTCACATAAATGATGATTTTAGATGACTTTGCAATCATTAGATCAGTTCAGTTGTGTTTATTCAGACATTTTTAACATTAGGTATTTATGCAGATGCAATGTTTAAAAACTAAAGAGTCTGTAAAGGAATAGGTTGAAGCCTAAGATCATTCTGCTCCCCATTCATATCACCAAACAAAATGAAATAAAATAGATACCAATGCCTTTAGCTTAGTAACAATAGAAACAACAAAAAACTAAACAATTCAATAGTTTGAGTGAAAAAAATGAACATTCACATTCTTCATATATTTTCATGACATTTAAACCTAGTTTTAAACATAAATAGTGGTATACAGTCTTTGAACTCAGGATTGAACTTGTTCCAAACATTTCTTCCAACACACAGACTAAATGTGTTCATATTTGTTCTAACAGAAGGTTTATTGAACACATGACTTCCTCTGAAATTAGAAATAATTTCCCATATTTTAATCAAGCTCTGAATATGAACAGGCAACAGATTTTTTTTTTGGAACATAAATTGTTTTAAAGTGGACTAAGTCACTAAACTTTAAAATTTTTAATTTGATCATTAACTGATGTGTGTGTGTTCCCTACAGGACACTATTGATCATCTTTTCTGAATAATACTGATTGGATTTTTATTAGTTCAGTCAGTATTCCCCCCACACCTCCATGCACTACAACATACAACAATGTCACATCTTTTGTAGTTATTCCAAGGAATCTGATTACATTGACCCTTTCAGTCTGTGTAATGTTTATACTTAGATAACCGACAGTTTCCCATAGACTATACAAGTCATATAAATATAAATACACCAAGAGTAACATGATGTTCCTTTATTGAATAAGGATCAATCAAAGCATGTAAAACCATCAGCTCCTTTAAAACTGAAGTCACACAGTGACTGTACAAGATAGAAAGAACAGAACCAAAGCATATGATAGAACAGAAGAATAAATACACATTTAAAGGTAGAATACAGCCCACACGTCTGTACACTGGAAGAAATACACATGTCTGCACACTGAAAGAAATGCAAGACAAATCCATACATAACAAATGACCAGACAAATGAATGGATGCAGTAGCCTCCCTGCAACACAGTACACACAGTAAACACACAGTATGTAACACAAACATCAAAACAGGCCAAATCTATTTAAATTGAATAACAAAAATAAATAAATAAAAAATTCCTCTGCCCCTGCAGGACATATTTCACTTAAATCATGCATGTGAACTACAATAGTTGAACACATATTGGTCCCTGGCCAGCTGACCACTGTGGTCATCAGGGAAGATGGCAGGATTGTCCCAGTCCATGTGTGATGCATTTTGGGGGGGGTCCCTCCCTCAGGCCACATTGTGGAGGACAGTACAGGCCACAGTGATGTCACATGACCCTTAAGTGGTGAAGACAGTGAAAGCGTTCCTTCAGGAGGTCAAAGGTCCTTTGGATCCTGGTCCTTGTCCTGGCATGGGCATGACTGTAGGCCTGCTGTGGTTCCTGGGGGTCTGTGTGTGGTGTCAGACACCAGACAATTCACCTGTTAGTACAAAACCTCAGCATCACAACCTCATAAACACAGTGACATTCTGGACACAGATCTGATGTAAAAAGTGATTGTTAACAGAGGTTGTGTGGCTCACCTTGTGATCGGCACTGACAGATTCCAGAGGTCCGATAGACTGAGGAGTCATGGACCGAGCCAAAACCAGACCACTGAGACACAGTACTGATGAGACAGTCAGCATGGACCATCTGAAATGATAAGATGAAGAATATTAAACCAAGCAAAGAACAGTGTTCATTAACCCAAAAAGGTCCAGCACTACTTTAGTGTCAGTTCACTAATTAATAGTCTCTATATCTAACCTTTCTTAAGTGATTCATCTCCATTTGTTATGATATTATCTTCTGTAGTTTGTATTTTATCAGTATAAATCAGATATTTTTCTATATTTAATTCACTGATCATGTAGATGTTCATTAAAGTTCAGATTAAAGTTGATGGTTCTTACATCAGAAACAGAGAAAACTGAATAAACAGTGTCTTTCAGTCATATCTATAATTAACTGAACATTAACCCAGTGTGTCCATCCACTGTCATTGATCCAACTCCATGGGTTTGACTGGAGAATCAATGTTGTAGAAGATGACGGTGTTTCCATGTTCACTACGGAGCCTCTGAACGTCCAAATGGGTCATATCCAGGCCCGGACTGGCTAATCGGGAGGACCGGGACAATTCCCGGTGGGCCGGCATAATATTTGGGCCGCGAGGGCTGGAGTTCACTTTAAATATGTATTTAATATTTTATTTATCTATTTTTGGGGGCCGGTGTTCAGTCATAGCACTGAGTTGATCACGTAATCTGCAGCCGCTGTTCCTGGGCCACACCCCCTCTACGAGCAAACTGTTTGTTTTCTTCCTCTTATTTGCAGACGCACCGTGACCTGGCCTAACATGTCCTTGCATTCGGTTAGTAGCTCTGTACTGTAGCTGTGGAGCAGATATGATCTGTGCTCTGTAGGCTGTGGATGGTCAGCTGTTTGAAACATGGATAATAGAAAGAGCAAGGGTGGTGTGGAGAAGGCAAGAATTAAAAAGAGGAAAGTTCTGGAAGCAAACGCAGCCAAATGTGACAAAATCTGCAACTTTTTCACAAAAACGACCTCCGGTTGGAAACAACTAATGAGGACGATGAACCGGGTCAGGTGAGCTGTTGGAACAGACTGTGTGAACAAGCATTAGTTCCAGTAAAACCACTTTCTAGACCTAAACGATAGTACTGGCCTATTTTAATTTTTATTATTAAAAGTGAGACAGTAAATACACAAAGCCCACAACTGAAAGGCAATAGCATAAAGTCATATTAAATAAGCCTGCATATTTAGCCAATGTAAATATCTTAATTAGTTAAGTAAGTCCAAATGTCTGTAGATATTATTTTTATTGTGATCCAGGTGCAGGAGAGTCTAGGGAAACTGGAGGAAGAGTGAAAGGGAGAGCAGAGTCTACTGATGACAGAGGAGCAGCTCAGCAGCACAACCCTGAACCACTAGTCACAAATGACACAGATGAAGATGAGTCTGCTGTTAGCTTTGATCGCCCTCAGTCACAGGATACACATGTTTTTTTCTTATCATCCTCATCAAACCCCTAATATCACTATACCAAAAGTTTTCAATAGCAACGATGGAACAAACCGCAAGTAAGTTGTGATGGAAATCTTTTGTTGCAGAGGATACAAAAAAGATAGTTATTAGAAAGTGCAGCAAGCTTTATTTATTTATTTTTATTTAATATTGTTATATATTCTTTCATTTCAAACATTTTAAAGGTTTGAAAAATGTTAACACTTATAAGAACAAAAATATAGATTCTGTTATTGTTGTGTTGTGAGGAATAATAATGTTGGAGATGTCGATGTGCACTCACTGTTAAAATAAATCCACATTGTGAAGCAACCTTTATTTGCGCTGAATTGGAAACATTTTAGAAAATACACTGAATTAGAAGGCTTTGCAGAACAGTGTGTAGACCTAACATGTAAGGTTATAATTGCATGATTTTAATAATAATCGGTCGTGATCTAAAGTGGGCCGGTCTGAGGTATGAAACTCCAGGGCTGAAAATGAGTCTCAGTCCGGCTCTGGTCATATCTGATGACCATGAAAAGATGAAGAACTGTATTTTACACTAATTATTGACATGGATGGATAGGATTAGTGGATCAACAGGAATTAAACAGTTTAGATCAGTAGATACTATTGGTTGGTGATGGATGTTTGAGTCTTCATGGGTTAACTGACAATATCATAGTCATGAATCATGATAAGATAAGATAAGATAACTTTATTTATCCCAAATGTAAATTCACTGAAGTCTGAGCTCATCTGTTTGTCAGAGTTATTCAGTCTGATGCAGTTACATTTACACAGTTTCATTCACATCTACAGTCAGTTTAACTTACAATTTCACAACTCCGTTTTCGGAGGTGTTAATTAACTATTTGGGTTGTAATTGTGATGGTTTCAGTGGAACAGTCAGTGTGTTTGTGCACTACTTACTCATTCAGGTGGTCTGTAGTCCTTTACAGCTGTCTCTCGTTGTTTTTGTAACTGTTGTGGTATTATCTTTCTTTTTGATGCGGTCCTTTACTTCCTCGTTAGCCAAAATGAGGAGTTTTGTGTCCAACGGTGGAAAGTCCGCGGCTCTAGTTGCCATGGTGAATCGATGAATCTGTGATCGATCTCGGGGTCTATTTGAGGAAGCCGGGTGCGCGCACTTATCCAGGATGAGTTCCACCTGGCGTGATGAATCCGTGTCCGTTCATCCTGGCTTGGTCTTTGTGAAACCGATTAAGCCTGGACTCCCATGTTTGGGATTCGTTGAACGCGGCTTAGTCAGTCATCCTGGATGACGGAATCCAAACCATGGGAGTCCAGGCTTAATCGGTTTCACAAAGACCAAGCCAGGATGAACGGACACGGATTCATCAAGCCAGGTGGAACTCATCCTGGATAAGTGCGCGCACCCGGCTTCCTCAATAGACCCCAACATCGATCACAGATTCACCGATTCACCATGGCAACTAGAGCAGCAAACTTTCCCCCGTCGCACGCACAACTCCTCATTTTGGCTAACGAGGAAGTAAAGGAGCGAAACAAAAAGAAAGACAACACCACAACAGTTACAAAAACAACCAGAGACAGCGTGGTGAAGGATTACAGACCACCTGAATGAGTAAGTAGAGCACAAACACACACTGACCACTCCGCTGAAACATCACAATTACAACCCAAAGAGTTAATTAACACCTCCGAAAACGGAGTTGTGAAATTGTAAGTTAAACTGACTGTAGATGTGAGTGAAACTGTGTAAATGTAACTGCATCAGACTGAATAACTCTGATAAATAGATGAGCTCACTGACTTGTGTGAATTTACCTTTGGGATAAATAAACTTATCTTGTTTTATCTTATCATGATTCATGACTTTGATATTGTTAATTAACCCATAAAGACCCAAACATCAATCACTACTGATCTAAACTATTTAATCCCTGTTGATCCACTAATCCTATTAATCCATGTCAATAATTGGTGTAAAATACAGTTCTTCATCTTTTCATGGTCATCAGTGATGGCCCATTTGGACATTCAGAGGCTCCGTTGTGAACGTGGAAACACAGTCATCTTCTACAACATTGATTCACCAGTCAAACCCATGGAGTTGGATCAATGACAGTGGATGGACACACTGGGTTTATGTTCAGTTAATGACAGATTGGACTGAAAAAGACACTGTTTATTCAGTTTGATCTGTTTCTGATAGAAGAACCATCAACTTTAATCTGAGCTTTAATGAACATCTACATGATCAGTGAATTAAATATAGGAAAATATCTGATGTAGACTGATAAAATACAAACTACAGAAGATAATATTGTAACAAATGGAGATAAATCACTTAAGAAAGGTTAGATATAGAGAAAATTCATTTGTGAACTGACACTAAAGTAGTGCTGGAACTTTATGGGTTAATGAACACTGTTCAGTGTTTGGTTTAATATTCTTCATCTTATCATTTCAGATGGTCCATGCTGACTGTCTCATCAGTGTTGTGTCTCAGTGGTCTGGTTCTGGTTCAGTCCATGACTCCTGAGTCTACCGGACCTCTGGAATCTGTCAGTGCCGATCACAAGGTGAGCCACACAACCTCTGTTAACAACCACGTTTTACATCAGATCTGTGTCCAGAATGTCACTGTGTTTATGAGGTTGTGATGCTGAGGTTTTGTGTTGACAGGTGAATTGTCTGGTGTGTTTCTGGGGGACAGGGGGTCTACCTGGGGACAGGGGGTCTACCTACCATCCTTTTCTCCTGACACCATACACAGACCCCCAGGAACCACAGCAGGCCTACAGTCATGCCCATGCCAGGACAAGGACCAGGATCCAAATGACCTTTGACCTCCTGAAGGAACGCTTTCACTGTCTTCACCACTTAAGGGTCAGCCCTTTGAGGTCATGTGACATCACTGTGGCCTGTACTGTCCTCCACAATGTGGCCTGAGGGAGGAGAGGGAGGGAGGGACCCCCCACCCCCCCTCAAAAAAGTGCATCACACATGGACTGGGACAATCCTGCCATCTTCCCTGATGACCGCAGTGGGCAGCTGGCCAAGGACGAATATGTGTTCAATTATTTTAGTTCACGTGCATGATTTAAGGTAAATATGTCCTGCTGGGGTAGAGGAATTTGTGTTTTTTTTTTTTTTTTTTTTGTTATTCAATTTAAATTGATTTGGCCTGTTTTGATGTTTGTGTTACATACTGTGTGTATACTGTATGTATACTGTATTTATACTGTGTGTTTACTGTGTGTACTGTGTTGCAGGGAGGCTACTGCATCCATTCATTTGTCTGGTCATTTGTTATGTATGGATTTGTCTTGCATTTCTTTCAGTGTACAGACATGTGTATTTCTTTCAGTGTACAGACGTGTGGGCTGTATTCTACCTTTAAATGTGTATTTATTCTTCTGTTCTATCATGCTTTGGTTCTGTTCTTTCTATCTTGTAGAGTCACTGTGTGACTTCAGTTTTAAAGGAGCTGATGGTTTTACTTGCTTTGATTGATCCTTATTCAATAAAGGAACATCATGTTACTCTTTGTGCATTTATATTTATATGACATACATAGTCTATGGGAAACTGTCGGTTATCTAAGTATAAATAATACAGAGAATGAAAGGGTCAATGTAATCAAATTCCTTGGAATAACTATACAAAAGAAGTGAAGTTGTTGTATGTGTTAGTTCATGGAGGTGTGGGTGAATACTGACTGAACTAATACAAATCCAATCAACATTATTCAGAAAAGGCCAATACCACTGATCAATACAGTGTCCTATAGGAAACACACACATCAGTTTATGATCAAACTAAAAGTTTTGAAGTTTGGTAACTTAGTCTACTTTAAAACAAAACAATTCATGTTGAAAATTTAAAAAATCTGTTGCCTGTTCATATTCAGAGCTTGATTAAAATATGGGAAATTATTTCTCATTTCAGAGGAAGTCATGTGTTCAATAAACCTTCTGTTAGAACAAATATGAACACATTTAGTCTGCGTGTAGGAGAAAATGTTTGGAACAAGTTCAATCCTGAGTTCAAAGACTGTACAACACTATTTATGTTTAAAACTAGGTTTAAATGTCATGAAAATATATGAATAATGTGAATGTTCATTTTTCCACTCAAACTATTGAATTGTTTAGTTTTTTGTTTTTTCTATTGTTACTAAGCTAAAGGCATTGGTATCTATTTTATTTCATTTTGTTTGGTGATATGAATGGGGAGCAGAATGATCTTAGGCTTCAACCTATTCCTTTACAGACTCTTAAGTTTTTAAAAATTGTATCTGCATAGATGTCTAATGTTTGAAATGTCTGAATAAACACAATTGAACTGAACTGATCTAATGATTGCAAAATCATCTAAAATCATCATTTATGTAAAATTATTGAAATTACTAATCACAAATGTTTAAATACTGACAGTGGGTCTAGTTACTGTGATTCCATTGTTTAATGGGCAGTGGAAGAACTATTGGTTTCCATTTATGGCGACTGTTGACTGAAATAAGGGATGAGATTAAATAAATCCTGGAATTTAGCCTGGTCTGGACCAGGCTAGCTCCACAGAATAAATCTCCATGGTAATTTATATCAAAACATATCCTGCTTTCCCCTATCCTGCTTTTGTGAAACCGGATCATGGATAAATTGAGCCAGGATAGCCAACATATCCCAGCTTAATCCCTTATCCTAGTTTTGTGAAACAGGCCCCGGGACTGTGGAGGTCTGAGGGGTCTTTGTTTATAAATATAGGGTTAGGTGTTTTTACAAATGTGGGGTTATGTGTGTTTATTAATATAGTGTTTGGTGTTTGTAAATACAGGGTTAGTTGTTTATAAATATAGGGTTAGTTGTTTATATACATATAAGGTTAGGTGTTTTTATAAATATAGGGTTGTGTGTTTATAAGGTTAGGTGTGTTTATAAATATAGGGTTAGATGTTTTATAAATATAGGGTTATGTGTTTATAAATATAGGGTTAGGTGTGTTTATAAATATAGGGTTAGGTTGTTTTTTTTTTGTTTTGTTTTTTTTTTTTTTTAATATACATAAAGTGTGAACTCATCATGTGTTCATGTTGAGGTCACGTGTTCGTGTGACGTCACACGTGAACACATGAACAGTCTCTAATCGAGCTTCTCCGTATTTGATCTTCTTCCTTGTTCTGGTCCGGTTCTCCTCCGGGTTCGGGTCTTCTGTTGGTTCTGGTCCCGATCCCAGCCGGCATTTTGGGTGAGTTCGGCTGGTTCTTGTTAGTTCTGGTTCGGGCTGGTTGTTCCAGAACTTTTAGGAGTCGGTGTTAGCTCCGTTAGCTTAGCCGTTAGCAGCCTCCCAGTTCTCAGACCCGGTTCGCGGTTGACGGGCGCGCCGAGGCTCCAATCCCGATGCCCGCGATGCTGGACCGAAACCCGGAGGTCCCGGGGAAGAGGAGAGGCCGGGCCCCGGCGGGCGGGGGCGGCGGAGTCCCTGGGGCGGGCACCAACCCCGGTGCAAAGAGCCTGTCCGGTAATGGAACCACGGCCAACAGCTGCTGGGAAGAAGGAAGTTCAGGCTCCAGCAGCGATGAAGAGCATGGTGGGTAGCCTCGAACTGAGTACTGCTGAGTACTACTGAGTACTACTACTGAGTACTACCGTGTGTGTACCCACAGGAGGAGGCGGCATGCGGGTCGGACCGCAGTACCAAGCCGTGGTTCCGGACTTTGACCCAGGTAAGGGACTACAAACGGCTTCGGAGCCTCGACACTGTGTGGGAGCCTCGAACAGCGGTAAGGTGGTCCTGGACCGGGTCTAATACTGGACCAGACCAGGTGGTCCGGGACCGGGTCTAATACTGGACTAGTCCAGGTGGTCCTGGACCGGGTCTAATACTGGTCTAGTCCAGGTGGTCCCAGACC